>NW_022979674.1:0-27815 GCF_902652985.1 Pecten maximus | reverse complement strand
AGCTAACTGGTCCAGTCCCGTTACACATGTACACCTTCCTCCTTTTTTCCAAGTCTTCGTCCTCGAAGACACAAGAGATCCTTATACCACCACTGTGGGTATTAAAGTTGGGCACCAATTTTTTAACTGTAAAGGAGAAAATGTAGTGGCCAGACCGGGGTTCGAACCTGGGACCTCCAAACACTAGCCGGATGCTCTACCAATTGAGCTACCTGGTCACAGATGATTGACAAAGTCCATGCAGTCCTGCTACACACCTTCCTCCTTTTTTCCAAGTCTCTGCCCTTGAAGACACATGAGACCCTTAACCACTGTGGGTATTGTAGAATCTAGTTGGGTGCCATTTTTTAACAGTAGAGAAAATGTAGTGGCCAGACCGGGTTTCGAACACTAGCTGGATGCTTTACCAATTGAGCTACCTGGTCACAGCTGATCCACACAGTCCAGTCCCGCTACACATGTATGTATTCGTTTATATTGTACTTTACTCCAACAATGTTAGAGATTTTACACGGCGAGATACTTTTGACAGGCGCCGTGTCGCAGTCGGCAAAATAATATCTGATAGAAAAAGAGCCGACCAGCGGCCTCTTATGTTATAGGAGTATATTGTACTTATGATAATAGTTAATTACTGTGTGTGTTTGTAATAAGGTCTTGGATATATCAACACAAGATGCTCCTGCTACGTGCTAAAATTACCTTAAAACCTGATGTAAAATTACCTACAGAAGTATACTAATATATAGCGCACTTGCAAGTTGGTCCTACCATAAGAGGGAACTTCTACCTACTACTACTACTACTACTACAACTCAGATTTAATTAACATTCCGATTCCCAGCTGTTGATTGGCATAATATGTATACTGTTTATGGCTTTTTATTTTGAATAAATGCAGTAACCTTTGCATTCTGTCTGTCCATATTTTCGCCCTGAACGATGACCCATTGTAGATGAGCTTTAGGAGTATCTTCGAATCCAATTTTCACTTCGTACATCCTTTCTATTTTCTTCTGAAATTCGCATAGTCGGGGTACCCGACCCCGGTCCACAATAAATTCATTCATCGTTCGATTTCTAAGATAACTGATTAAAACACAACAACTCTAAATAACCCAAATACCCTTATTGTACACAAAGATCCGAATAATAATATTACGCGTCTGTTAGTGGGGTAACCAATCACTTGCTGATAATATAAAAAAAAATGTATATATTATATATACAACTATTGCTTACAGTCGAGAAAAACTCTAAAAAATTGACATAGATGTAATAAATGTATTGTTCATGTAGCCTATAGTTTTGTTATGTTTAGAAGATAGTCAAGATACAATTGAATTATATACAACTGTATACGAAGATAAAGATATTGATAGGCCTATAGGTTAACAATTAAATTAACATGCATCCAGAATACAGTAAATGCATGACATATTTATATTATCATATATATATATATTTATAGGGTCTATAAAATGTAGGGCGAAAAATGTAGTAAAAACAGTATATATATCGGCTACAAGGGCGTCAATATAGTAGGGAACGACGAATTAATTTTATTCTATCGAACCCGTTAAAACAGTTATTATCGAAATATCACTCTCCAACGTCGTTTCGTGTCCTAATACTGGTACTCAGTACTGTACTCCGACGTATGCATGTCTGGTGTAGGGGCCATAGGAAACTCGGGCTAGCATACTACGCCTAGGCTTTGTCTGATTGTAGGCCTATTAAGTTTTAAAAACAGAAGGTCAGATTCATATTTTGCCTTTAAAATGAAAACAAATGTGATGTCAAAGGGAAGTATTATCTACAACAATTTAACAAACATACTACACGTGTTATAAATGTTCAGTCCGGAAGCTTGACGAAAGGGTAACCGGGTCCTCCTAAAGACATGAATGGGCCTGAAAGGATCTGAAGAAATGACCTGGATCAGTTTAAAGATATTTATCGCTTACAAATGTGGTATTTCTTAGTGTTTTAAGAAAGAGTTAGGGGTTTTTCATTGTGCCTGAACGGGATTTAAGTTGTATTATAGAAATCTAGCTATTTTTGTCTAATATTTAGGTACGCTTAAAGTAAAATCTAGTCATTTCGTACTACTACAAAAACCACTTCGTAACACTATAAAAAATATCCACTTTCTATTTCGGACAAGTTTTGATCACCCTTGTTACTAACATTACTAGGCTAATGCATCTCTGGTATTTTAAGCGCATGCCAGTTAGTTATTTGTTTTGCACATTTAACCTTATTTGATGACGTAAGATTATCAACAATTATCAACATTTCTTCGATGGAAACCTGATATTAGCAGCAGGGACATATATATATATTTCTACCACAATACCCCGTGTTATTCAACTCTCAGACCATCAGTTAATCATTACAGCTGTTGATTAACAATCTGTTTATACCACACGTGGTATAAACTCTGTACGCATTTTGATTGGCTAACACGGTGAACTTCGACCCAAGCTGCAATTGTTATTGACGTCATCAATAATCTAATGACGTCACATCACCGGGTCCCGGACGTCACCGGCACACTTTATTTGCATACGCGAAATTGTACTTGGCCACGTTTCCCTTTGATTCAAGCCGATATTATTGTGGTAGAAACAGGTCACACGACTCGAAATTGTTGGATATGGAATTTATTTCACACTTGTAAGTTATGTTTTAAAAGTTGCAAAAAACACTCGCTAAAGCTCGTGTCTTTTGTAACTTTTAAAAAATAACTTACTCGTGTGAAATAAATTCCATATCCAACAACCACTCGTTGTGTAACCTCTATTTTTACCACAATACTCCGTGTTATTCAACTCTCAGACCATCACTTAATCATTACAGCTGTTGATTAACAATCTGTTTATACCACACGTGGTATAAACTCTGTACGCATTTTGATTGGCTAACACGGTGAACATTGACCCAAGCTGCAATTGTTATTGACGTCATCAATAATCTAATGACGTCACATCACCGGGTCCCGGACGTCACCGGTACACTTTATTTGCATACGCGAAATTATACTTGGCCACGTTTCCCTTTGATTCAAGCCGATATTATTGTGGTAGAAACAGGTCACACGACTCGAAATTGTTGGATATGGAATTTATTTCACACGAGTAAGTTATTTTTTAAAAGTTGCAAAAAACACTCGCTAAAGCTCGTGTCTTTTGTAACTTTTAAAAAATAACTTACTCGTGTGAAATAAAAGCGAGTGTTTTTTGTAACTTTTAAAAAATAACTTACGAGTGTGAAATAAATTACATATCCAACACCACTCGTTGTGTAACCTCTATAGATCTATGATATAACCGAATGCTTTATATTATGTCCCTGTTAGCAGCGACACAGCGACACATATTTGTAGGCAACTTTGGAACCAATGAAATTTGCTTTTAAAAAAACCTACCCGAAATATTGCTGAATAAAACAAGTCGCCAAACAAGTCACCAAGAAGCAAAAATATGTTTATAAAAAGACCGACATTTTTTGTAGAATTTAGCGATATATGAAAAATCTGTAACTGTACGTTTATCTATAACTACCCCTGGATTAACAGTTTGAGAAGCAAAAGGAAATGTCTAGCGCATTGGGGTCGTAACTGAAATGCTTGTTTATCTCAAACTGCGGATATCACATATGTATATATGTCTCTGTCCAAAGTTAGCACGAACTAATTTAATATTAGGTACATTTATATGTCCTTGGCTTTACGCAATACGCAAATGGGGTATCCAATGTTGCAAATAATTAATGCGTGTACTTTATTTTGTATGATATATTCAAACATCTTTATATCTTTATCGTACATTTTCGTATTCTATCGTCGATCAATATCTTTGTATTTCATACGAAATATATGGTACGAAATGGTAAGGTACGAAATGGTATAAGGACAATGTACGAAGTGGTTATAATGTGGTACGAAACGGTTAGGATATGTTACGAAATGTCTGCGATACTTATATTGCGTACTGATAAAATAGTCACCGGTTGTGTCTCCCCACATATCCAGCAACTTCTGATTCCACGCATCATTGATTATGACACACTATGTATACTTCAATTCAATTTATTTCCAAATGCAACATAGCGTATCCATATATGATTCCAAGATGCATAAATATCATGTTAATGAAACAAAACTTTGGGTCTGGAAGTAACACGTTAGCTGGCCACCACTGGTTGAGTCTATCGTGCTACTTGTGATATTTTATACTCTTATACAACATTAATGCCCACAAATTTTAGGTCTTGGCTGACAGACATGGTTGCAGCACAGTCGGAACACCTCGCCTCCGTCTGAGAGTCTAGTTCCGGACAATCGGAACACCTCGCCTCCGTCTACGGACGGAAAATTACGAGGGGTTCCGATTGGGTTCAGCGGAGCTCTAAATATAGTTTATTATCGATATAAATAGTGTGGGCATTTATTTACACATATATATAACATCCAGGCAATCATTTCCGGGTGAAGAGTGTCCTAGGCTCGGTTATAACCGGAACAAGGACGTTAAGCCCCATCAATCAATCAATCAATTCCGGGTGAAGAATAAAGATAAAATGATGATATATATACATGTACATATGTACATATGTGATGTCCAGATAAAATGATGATATATATACTATTATATTATATGGAGTAATGATTTCATCATAACCATTGGCATATATCTATGAGTCGTAGAGTATGAGTCATTTTGTTGTGAAATCTATCTATTGGATTAGTAAAAAGACAAACGTCATTTCAGCAAGTAAGTTAAAAACGTTATTTGGTTTTACATTTGTCTTCATTCACATTTGATATTTACAAATGATATATCTAGATTTATTTTACTAATTAAAAGCATTAAATATATGGACAACAATTAAAATTCGTGTAAAAACTGTTTCGTCTTTAAAACAGAAATGAACATTTTATCTGCACCAAAATGATTAAAACTTACTATCTCTTATCGATCAGTCTAGTGATTAAGTAACATCCTCCATGGATCATAAAGATGTGAAGTTCGCATCATACAGTACAGCTCGAGTGGCCATTGCTAAATCCACGCTATATCACGGACAAAATGAGGCTGTCCACTCAAATGTCCACAAGTGGACAAGAAGCCCACGCAATACCGCGAGCCGTGACGGATCAGCGTATACCGCGGACGTCCACGCTATACGACGATATGTCGCGGACCACCAGATACCGCGGTCCACTAGATACCACGAGACACAGTGGTCCGCTAAATACTGTGGATCACTATCTAGCGTTGGCCCCTAAATCCATGGGAAGAACCACTAAAAAAACATGAAAATCTTAGCCGTGAAAATCCATTGATTAATCGGATATCAAATTAGTCTGCATTCAAACAATTGTCTTTTCCCGAGCGTAAGTTATTATTGTGTACAGTAGCGATCCTCTACATATTGCCGTATTCCAGAAACACGTGTAAAGGTAGTTTGCAAGACAAGCAATACACTAAAGATGAAATAAAAGTATAAATTGTTTTAGAAGAACATTTTATCATACATGGTTCATAAGTGTTTTGCTTCTAAAGTGTTTCATCTCGGGTTGTGACGATGTATAGTTCAGGACGGCGGACAAACCAGTTCTTACAGATGGTTTTGAATATTACTAACATTATATTATTAACATATTGTGTCTCCCCACATATCCAGCAACTTCTGATTCCACGCATCATTGATTATGACACACTATGTATACTTCAATTCAATTTATTTCCAAATGCAACATAGCGTATCCATATATGATTCCAAGATGCATAAATATCATGTTAATGAAACAAAACTTTGGGTCTGGAAGTAACACGTTAGCTGGCCACCACTGGTTGAGTCTATCGTGCTACTTGTGATATTTTATACTCTTATACAACATTAATGCCCACAAATTTTAGGTCTTGGCTGACAGACATGGTTGCAGCACAGTCGGAACACCTCGCCTCCGTCTGAGAGTCTAGTTCCGGACAATCGGAACACCTCGCCTCCGTCTACGGACGGAAAATTACGAGGGGTTCCGATTGGGTTCAGCGGAGCTCTAAATATAGTTTATATTATCGATATAAATAGTGTGGGCATTTATTTACACATATATATAACATCCAGGCAATCATTTCCGGGTGAAGAGTGTCCTAGGCTCGGTTATAACCGGAACAAGGACGTTAAGCCCCATCAATCAATCAATCAATTCCGGGTGAAGAATAAAGATAAAATGATGATATATATACATGTACATATGTACATATGTGATGTCCAGATAAAATGATGATATATATACTATTATATTATATGGAGTAATGATTTCATCATAACCATTGGCATATATCTATGAGTCGTAGAGTATGAGTCATTTTGTTGTGAAATCTATCTATTGGATTAGTAAAAAGACAAACGTCATTTCAGCAAGTAAGTTAAAAACGTTATTTGGTTTTACATTTGTCTTCATTCACATTTGATATTTACAAATGATATATCTAGATTTATTTTACTAATTAAAAGCATTAAATATATGGACAACAATTAAAATTCGTGTAAAAACTGTTTCGTCTTTAAAACAGAAATGAACATTTTATCTGCACCAAAATGATTAAAACTTACTATCTCTTATCGATCAGTCTAGTGATTAAGTAACATCCTCCATGGATCATAAAGATGTGAAGTTCGCATCATACAGTACAGCTCGAGTGGCCATTGCTAAATCCACGCTATATCACGGACAAAATGAGGCTGTCCACTCAAATGTCCACAAGTGGACAAGAAGCCCACGCAATACCGCGAGCCGTGACGGATCAGCGTATACCGCGGACGTCCACGCTATACGACGATATGTCGCGGACCACCAGATACCGCGGTCCACTAGATACCACGAGACACAGTGGTCCGCTAAATACTGTGGATCACTATCTAGCGTTGGCCCCTAAATCCATGGGAAGAACCACTAAAAAAACATGAAAATCTTAGCCGTGAAAATCCATTGATTAATCGGATATCAAATTAGTCTGCATTCAAACAATTGTCTTTTCCCGAGCGTAAGTTATTATTGTGTACAGTAGCGATCCTCTACATATTGCCGTATTCCAGAAACACGTGTAAAGGTAGTTTGCAAGACAAGCAATACACTAAAGATGAAATAAAAGTATAAATTGTTTTAGAAGAACATTTTATCATACATGGTTCATAAGTGTTTTGCTTCTAAAGTGTTTCATCTCGGGTTGTGACGATGTATAGTTCAGGACGGCGGACAAACCAGTTCTTACAGATGGTTTTGAATATTACTAACATTATATTATTAACATATTGTGTCTCCCCACATATCCAGCAACTTCTGATTCCACGCATCATTGATTATGACACACTATGTATACTTCAATTCAATTTATTTCCAAATGCAACATAGCGTATCCATATATGATTCCAAGATGCATAAATATCATGTTAATGAAACAAAACTTTGGGTCTGGAAGTAACACGTTAGCTGGCCACCACTGGTTGAGTCTATCGTGCTACTTGTGATATTTTATACTCTTATACAACATTAATGCCCACAAATTTTAGGTCTTGGCTGACAGACATGGTTGCAGCACAGTCGGAACACCTCGCCTCCGTCTGAGAGTCTAGTTCCGGACAATCGGAACACCTCGCCTCCGTCTACGGACGGAAAATTACGAGGGGTTCCGATTGGGTTCAGCGGAGCTCTAAATATAGTTTATATTATCGATATAAATAGTGTGGGCATTTATTTACACATATATATAACATCCAGGCAATCATTTCCGGGTGAAGAGTGTCCTAGGCTCGGTTATAACCGGAACAAGGACGTTAAGCCCCATCAATCAATCAATCAATTCCGGGTGAAGAATAAAGATAAAATGATGATATATATACATGTACATATGTACATATGTGATGTCCAGATAAAATGATGATATATATACTATTATATTATATGGAGTAATGATTTCATCATAACCATTGGCATATATCTATGAGTCGTAGAGTATGAGTCATTTTGTTGTGAAATCTATCTATTGGATTAGTAAAAAGACAAACGTCATTTCAGCAAGTAAGTTAAAAACGTTATTTGGTTTTACATTTGTCTTCATTCACATTTGATATTTACAAATGATATATCTAGATTTATTTTACTAATTAAAAGCATTAAATATATGGACAACAATTAAAATTCGTGTAAAAACTGTTTCGTCTTTAAAACAGAAATGAACATTTTATCTGCACCAAAATGATTAAAACTTACTATCTCTTATCGATCAGTCTAGTGATTAAGTAACATCCTCCATGGATCATAAAGATGTGAAGTTCGCATCATACAGTACAGCTCGAGTGGCCATTGCTAAATCCACGCTATATCACGGACAAAATGAGGCTGTCCACTCAAATGTCCACAAGTGGACAAGAAGCCCACGCAATACCGCGAGCCGTGACGGATCAGCGTATACCGCGGACGTCCACGCTATACGACGATATGTCGCGGACCACCAGATACCGCGGTCCACTAGATACCACGAGACACAGTGGTCCGCTAAATACTGTGGATCACTATCTAGCGTTGGCCCCTAAATCCATGGGAAGAACCACTAAAAAAACATGAAAATCTTAGCCGTGAAAATCCATTGATTAATCGGATATCAAATTAGTCTGCATTCAAACAATTGTCTTTTCCCGAGCGTAAGTTATTATTGTGTACAGTAGCGATCCTCTACATATTGCCGTATTCCAGAAACACGTGTAAAGGTAGTTTGCAAGACAAGCAATACACTAAAGATGAAATAAAAGTATAAATTGTTTTAGAAGAACATTTTATCATACATGGTTCATAAGTGTTTTGCTTCTAAAGTGTTTCATCTCGGGTTGTGACGATGTATAGTTCAGGACGGCGGACAAACCAGTTCTTACAGATGGTTTTGAATATTACTAACATTATATTATTAACATATTGTGTCTCCCCACATATCCAGCAACTTCTGATTCCACGCATCATTGATTATGACACACTATGTATACTTCAATTCAATTTATTTCCAAATGCAACATAGCGTATCCATATATGATTCCAAGATGCATAAATATCATGTTAATGAAACAAAACTTTGGGTCTGGAAGTAACACGTTAGCTGGCCACCACTGGTTGAGTCTATCGTGCTACTTGTGATATTTTATACTCTTATACAACATTAATGCCCACAAATTTTAGGTCTTGGCTGACAGACATGGTTGCAGCACAGTCGGAACACCTCGCCTCCGTCTGAGAGTCTAGTTCCGGACAATCGGAACACCTCGCCTCCGTCTACGGACGGAAAATTACGAGGGGTTCCGATTGGGTTCAGCGGAGCTCTAAATATAGTTTATATTATCGATATAAATAGTGTGGGCATTTATTTACACATATATATAACATCCAGGCAATCATTTCCGGGTGAAGAGTGTCCTAGGCTCGGTTATAACCGGAACAAGGACGTTAAGCCCCATCAATCAATCAATCAATTCCGGGTGAAGAATAAAGATAAAATGATGATATATATACATGTACATATGTACATATGTGATGTCCAGATAAAATGATGATATATACTATTATATTATATGGAGTAATGATTTCATCATAACCATTGGCATATATCTATGAGTCGTAGAGTATGAGTCATTTTGTTGTGAAATCTATCTATTGGATTAGTAAAAAGACAAACGTCATTTCAGCAAGTAAGTTAAAAACGTTATTTGGTTTTACATTTGTCTTCATTCACATTTGATATTTACAAATGATATATCTAGATTTATTTTACTAATTAAAAGCATTAAATATATGGACAACAATTAAAATTCGTGTAAAAACTGTTTCGTCTTTAAAACAGAAATGAACATTTTATCTGCACCAAAATGATTAAAACTTACTATCTCTTATCGATCAGTCTAGTGATTAAGTAACATCCTCCATGGATCATAAAGATGTGAAGTTCGCATCATACAGTACAGCTCGAGTGGCCATTGCTAAATCCACGCTATATCACGGACAAAATGAGGCTGTCCACTCAAATGTCCACAAGTGGACAAGAAGCCCACGCAATACCGCGAGCCGTGACGGATCAGCGTATACCGCGGACGTCCACGCTATACGACGATATGTCGCGGACCACCAGATACCGCGGTCCACTAGATACCACGAGACACAGTGGTCCGCTAAATACTGTGGATCACTATCTAGCGTTGGCCCCTAAATCCATGGGAAGAACCACTAAAAAAACATGAAAATCTTAGCCGTGAAAATCCATTGATTAATCGGATATCAAATTAGTCTGCATTCAAACAATTGTCTTTTCCCGAGCGTAAGTTATTATTGTGTACAGTAGCGATCCTCTACATATTGCCGTATTCCAGAAACACGTGTAAAGGTAGTTTGCAAGACAAGCAATACACTAAAGATGAAATAAAAGTATAAATTGTTTTAGAAGAACATTTTATCATACATGGTTCATAAGTGTTTTGCTTCTAAAGTGTTTCATCTCGGGTTGTGACGATGTATAGTTCAGGACGGCGGACAAACCAGTTCTTACAGATGGTTTTGAATATTACTAACATTATATTATTAACATATTGTGTCTCCCCACATATCCAGCAACTTCTGATTCCACGCATCATTGATTATGACACACTATGTATACTTCAATTCAATTTATTTCCAAATGCAACATAGCGTATCCATATATGATTCCAAGATGCATAAATATCATGTTAATGAAACAAAACTTTGGGTCTGGAAGTAACACGTTAGCTGGCCACCACTGGTTGAGTCTATCGTGCTACTTGTGATATTTTATACTCTTATACAACATTAATGCCCACAAATTTTAGGTCTTGGCTGACAGACATGGTTGCAGCACAGTCGGAACACCTCGCCTCCGTCTGAGAGTCTAGTTCCGGACAATCGGAACACCTCGCCTCCGTCTACGGACGGAAAATTACGAGGGGTTCCGATTGGGTTCAGCGGAGCTCTAAATATAGTTTATATTATCGATATAAATAGTGTGGGCATTTATTTACACATATATATAACATCCAGGCAATCATTTCCGGGTGAAGAGTGTCCTAGGCTCGGTTATAACCGGAACAAGGACGTTAAGCCCCATCAATCAATCAATCAATTCCGGGTGAAGAATAAAGATAAAATGATGATATATATACATGTACATATGTACATATGTGATGTCCAGATAAAATGATGATATATATACTATTATATTATATGGAGTAATGATTTCATCATAACCATTGGCATATATCTATGAGTCGTAGAGTATGAGTCATTTTGTTGTGAAATCTATCTATTGGATTAGTAAAAAGACAAACGTCATTTCAGCAAGTAAGTTAAAAACGTTATTTGGTTTTACATTTGTCTTCATTCACATTTGATATTTACAAATGATATATCTAGATTTATTTTACTAATTAAAAGCATTAAATATATGGACAACAATTAAAATTCGTGTAAAAACTGTTTCGTCTTTAAAACAGAAATGAACATTTTATCTGCACCAAAATGATTAAAACTTACTATCTCTTATCGATCAGTCTAGTGATTAAGTAACATCCTCCATGGATCATAAAGATGTGAAGTTCGCATCATACAGTACAGCTCGAGTGGCCATTGCTAAATCCACGCTATATCACGGACAAAATGAGGCTGTCCACTCAAATGTCCACAAGTGGACAAGAAGCCCACGCAATACCGCGAGCCGTGACGGATCAGCGTATACCGCGGACGTCCACGCTATACGACGATATGTCGCGGACCACCAGATACCGCGGTCCACTAGATACCACGAGACACAGTGGTCCGCTAAATACTGTGGATCACTATCTAGCGTTGGCCCCTAAATCCATGGGAAGAACCACTAAAAAAACATGAAAATCTTAGCCGTGAAAATCCATTGATTAATCGGATATCAAATTAGTCTGCATTCAAACAATTGTCTTTTCCCGAGCGTAAGTTATTATTGTGTACAGTAGCGATCCTCTACATATTGCCGTATTCCAGAAACACGTGTAAAGGTAGTTTGCAAGACAAGCAATACACTAAAGATGAAATAAAAGTATAAATTGTTTTAGAAGAACATTTTATCATACATGGTTCATAAGTGTTTTGCTTCTAAAGTGTTTCATCTCGGGTTGTGACGATGTATAGTTCAGGACGGCGGACAAACCAGTTCTTACAGATGGTTTTGAATATTACTAACATTATATTATTAACATATTGTGTCTCCCCACATATCCAGCAACTTCTGATTCCACGCATCATTGATTATGACACACTATGTATACTTCAATTCAATTTATTTCCAAATGCAACATAGCGTATCCATATATGATTCCAAGATGCATAAATATCATGTTAATGAAACAAAACTTTGGGTCTGGAAGTAACACGTTAGCTGGCCACCACTGGTTGAGTCTATCGTGCTACTTGTGATATTTTATACTCTTATACAACATTAATGCCCACAAATTTTAGGTCTTGGCTGACAGACATGGTTGCAGCACAGTCGGAACACCTCGCCTCCGTCTGAGAGTCTAGTTCCGGACAATCGGAACACCTCGCCTCCGTCTACGGACGGAAAATTACGAGGGGTTCCGATTGGGTTCAGCGGAGCTCTAAATATAGTTTATATTATCGATATAAATAGTGTGGGCATTTATTTACACATATATATAACATCCAGGCAATCATTTCCGGGTGAAGAGTGTCCTAGGCTCGGTTATAACCGGAACAAGGACGTTAAGCCCCATCAATCAATCAATCAATTCCGGGTGAAGAATAAAGATAAAATGATGATATATATACATGTACATATGTACATATGTGATGTCCAGATAAAATGATGATATATATACTATTATATTATATGGAGTAATGATTTCATCATAACCATTGGCATATATCTATGAGTCGTAGAGTATGAGTCATTTTGTTGTGAAATCTATCTATTGGATTAGTAAAAAGACAAACGTCATTTCAGCAAGTAAGTTAAAAACGTTATTTGGTTTTACATTTGTCTTCATTCACATTTGATATTTACAAATGATATATCTAGATTTATTTTACTAATTAAAAGCATTAAATATATGGACAACAATTAAAATTCGTGTAAAAACTGTTTCGTCTTTAAAACAGAAATGAACATTTTATCTGCACCAAAATGATTAAAACTTACTATCTCTTATCGATCAGTCTAGTGATTAAGTAACATCCTCCATGGATCATAAAGATGTGAAGTTCGCATCATACAGTACAGCTCGAGTGGCCATTGCTAAATCCACGCTATATCACGGACAAAATGAGGCTGTCCACTCAAATGTCCACAAGTGGACAAGAAGCCCACGCAATACCGCGAGCCGTGACGGATCAGCGTATACCGCGGACGTCCACGCTATACGACGATATGTCGCGGACCACCAGATACCGCGGTCCACTAGATACCACGAGACACAGTGGTCCGCTAAATACTGTGGATCACTATCTAGCGTTGGCCCCTAAATCCATGGGAAGAACCACTAAAAAAACATGAAAATCTTAGCCGTGAAAATCCATTGATTAATCGGATATCAAATTAGTCTGCATTCAAACAATTGTCTTTTCCCGAGCGTAAGTTATTATTGTGTACAGTAGCGATCCTCTACATATTGCCGTATTCCAGAAACACGTGTAAAGGTAGTTTGCAAGACAAGCAATACACTAAAGATGAAATAAAAGTATAAATTGTTTTAGAAGAACATTTTATCATACATGGTTCATAAGTGTTTTGCTTCTAAAGTGTTTCATCTCGGGTTGTGACGATGTATAGTTCAGGACGGCGGACAAACCAGTTCTTACAGATGGTTTTGAATATTACTAACATTATATTATTAACATATTGTGTCTCCCCACATATCCAGCAACTTCTGATTCCACGCATCATTGATTATGACACACTATGTATACTTCAATTCAATTTATTTCCAAATGCAACATAGCGTATCCATATATGATTCCAAGATGCATAAATATCATGTTAATGAAACAAAACTTTGGGTCTGGAAGTAACACGTTAGCTGGCCACCACTGGTTGAGTCTATCGTGCTACTTGTGATATTTTATACTCTTATACAACATTAATGCCCACAAATTTTAGGTCTTGGCTGACAGACATGGTTGCAGCACAGTCGGAACACCTCGCCTCCGTCTGAGAGTCTAGTTCCGGACAATCGGAACACCTCGCCTCCGTCTACGGACGGAAAATTACGAGGGGTTCCGATTGGGTTCAGCGGAGCTCTAAATATAGTTTATATTATCGATATAAATAGTGTGGGCATTTATTTACACATATATATAACATCCAGGCAATCATTTCCGGGTGAAGAGTGTCCTAGGCTCGGTTATAACCGGAACAAGGACGTTAAGCCCCATCAATCAATCAATCAATTCCGGGTGAAGAATAAAGATAAAATGATGATATATATACATGTACATATGTACATATGTGATGTCCAGATAAAATGATGATATATATACTATTATATTATATGGAGTAATGATTTCATCATAACCATTGGCATATATCTATGAGTCGTAGAGTATGAGTCATTTTGTTGTGAAATCTATCTATTGGATTAGTAAAAAGACAAACGTCATTTCAGCAAGTAAGTTAAAAACGTTATTTGGTTTTACATTTGTCTTCATTCACATTTGATATTTACAAATGATATATCTAGATTTATTTTACTAATTAAAAGCATTAAATATATGGACAACAATTAAAATTCGTGTAAAAACTGTTTCGTCTTTAAAACAGAAATGAACATTTTATCTGCACCAAAATGATTAAAACTTACTATCTCTTATCGATCAGTCTAGTGATTAAGTAACATCCTCCATGGATCATAAAGATGTGAAGTTCGCATCATACAGTACAGCTCGAGTGGCCATTGCTAAATCCACGCTATATCACGGACAAAATGAGGCTGTCCACTCAAATGTCCACAAGTGGACAAGAAGCCCACGCAATACCGCGAGCCGTGACGGATCAGCGTATACCGCGGACGTCCACGCTATACGACGATATGTCGCGGACCACCAGATACCGCGGTCCACTAGATACCACGAGACACAGTGGTCCGCTAAATACTGTGGATCACTATCTAGCGTTGGCCCCTAAATCCATGGGAAGAACCACTAAAAAAACATGAAAATCTTAGCCGTGAAAATCCATTGATTAATCGGATATCAAATTAGTCTGCATTCAAACAATTGTCTTTTCCCGAGCGTAAGTTATTATTGTGTACAGTAGCGATCCTCTACATATTGCCGTATTCCAGAAACACGTGTAAAGGTAGTTTGCAAGACAAGCAATACACTAAAGATGAAATAAAAGTATAAATTGTTTTAGAAGAACATTTTATCATACATGGTTCATAAGTGTTTTGCTTCTAAAGTGTTTCATCTCGGGTTGTGACGATGTATAGTTCAGGACGGCGGACAAACCAGTTCTTACAGATGGTTTTGAATATTACTAACATTATATTATTAACATATTGTGTCTCCCCACATATCCAGCAACTTCTGATTCCACGCATCATTGATTATGACACACTATGTATACTTCAATTCAATTTATTTCCAAATGCAACATAGCGTATCCATATATGATTCCAAGATGCATAAATATCATGTTAATGAAACAAAACTTTGGGTCTGGAAGTAACACGTTAGCTGGCCACCACTGGTTGAGTCTATCGTGCTACTTGTGATATTTTATACTCTTATACAACATTAATGCCCACAAATTTTAGGTCTTGGCTGACAGACATGGTTGCAGCACAGTCGGAACACCTCGCCTCCGTCTGAGAGTCTAGTTCCGGACAATCGGAACACCTCGCCTCCGTCTACGGACGGAAAATTACGAGGGGTTCCGATTGGGTTCAGCGGAGCTCTAAATATAGTTTATATTATCGATATAAATAGTGTGGGCATTTATTTACACATATATATAACATCCAGGCAATCATTTCCGGGTGAAGAGTGTCCTAGGCTCGGTTATAACCGGAACAAGGACGTTAAGCCCCATCAATCAATCAATCAATTCCGGGTGAAGAATAAAGATAAAATGATGATATATATACATGTACATATGTACATATGTGATGTCCAGATAAAATGATGATATATATACTATTATATTATATGGAGTAATGATTTCATCATAACCATTGGCATATATCTATGAGTCGTAGAGTATGAGTCATTTTGTTGTGAAATCTATCTATTGGATTAGTAAAAAGACAAACGTCATTTCAGCAAGTAAGTTAAAAACGTTATTTGGTTTTACATTTGTCTTCATTCACATTTGATATTTACAAATGATATATCTAGATTTATTTTACTAATTAAAAGCATTAAATATATGGACAACAATTAAAATTCGTGTAAAAACTGTTTCGTCTTTAAAACAGAAATGAACATTTTATCTGCACCAAAATGATTAAAACTTACTATCTCTTATCGATCAGTCTAGTGATTAAGTAACATCCTCCATGGATCATAAAGATGTGAAGTTCGCATCATACAGTACAGCTCGAGTGGCCATTGCTAAATCCACGCTATATCACGGACAAAATGAGGCTGTCCACTCAAATGTCCACAAGTGGACAAGAAGCCCACGCAATACCGCGAGCCGTGACGGATCAGCGTATACCGCGGACGTCCACGCTATACGACGATATGTCGCGGACCACCAGATACCGCGGTCCACTAGATACCACGAGACACAGTGGTCCACTTAATACTGTGGATCACTATCTAGCGTTGGCCCCTAAATCCATGGGAAGAACCACTAAAAAAACATGAAAATCTTAGCCGTGAAAATCCATTGATTAATCGGATATCAAATTAGTCTGCATTCAAACAATTGTCTTTTCCCGAGCGTAAGTTATTATTGTGTACAGTAGCGATCCTCTACATATTGCCGTATTCCAGAAACACGTGTAAAGGTAGTTTGCAAGACAAGCAATACACTAAAGATGAAATAAAAGTATAAATTGTTTTAGAAGAACATTTTATCATACATGGTTCATAAGTGTTTTGCTTCTAAAGTGTTTCATCTCGGGTTGTGACGATGTATAGTTCAGGACGGCGGACAAACCAGTTCTTACAGATGGTTTTTGAATATTACTAACATTATATTATTAACAGAACCATTACCTTTTATTGGACATATAAAGTACTGTTTGATCGACCTACTTACTTTTTATTGATAACCACGCCATTTCGTTGTGTATTAGCACCGGAAGTTGGGCTGAACATGTGCGTATAAAATGTTACTGTAACTGAGTTGGCGTTTTATCCGATTTAATAGACAGCACTGACCGTTACAGTTGTACTCTGAACACCTCGGCAGTAATCACGCTATTGTTTCAGCAGTTTAAAGATTTAATAGGCGCCGGTGACTGTTTCATCTCTACACCTGTAAAAACATCAGCCGGGTAGATCTACCGGTGTGTCAGAGATTTGTTCCGCTTGAGCGAGCGGGTAGATGAGTTGTTGACTATCGTGTGTACTAATATCGGCGACCGCCTTAGGAAATTACCTGATGTAAGTAAAGCAATTCTTTTTATCACCAAGACTTGTTGTTATAAGATTCAACCGACAATTTCTTTTATGAATTTATGGAACACTTATAATAGCATGTAGGTTAGTAGTGCCGATATGTTCAGTATTACAAACGGAATTTAGCTCTTAAAAAATGTCGGCGTTTACCACCGATCGACGAAAATTATACTTCGAGTTATTCGATCATTTCAAATAGGATTTTTATTGTTGGGACCAAATTTTCACTTCGTATTGTCCGAGTTTTCTTTACTATGATAAAGAGAGAATTCGGCCGGGACCGACGAGGTACTTCCAGTTAAGCGGGGTATTCGAGTTTTCCGAGTTCGAGTTAACGAAGTTCCACTGTAGTTATATTCGTAAGAAGCTATTTTTTATTGTTGCGCCGACTCTAATTGGTTGATGGGCGGAGTCTGAGTGAATTGATAAAGAGTGACGGGTGTAGCATTGCCTCGGGCTTTGTTATCGATAGTTTTTTGCAGGCTTTTGAACTTGTTAGAAACTGAGCGTGCATTGAATTTTCGTAATTGATATGCAAAGATAAATGAGACACTGATAATATCTGACTAATTTTCAGAATACATTTTGAATTTTTGAAATAAAGAGATGACCAATATATTTGTATCA
Source organism: Pecten maximus (assembly GCF_902652985.1). Taxonomy (NCBI): domain Eukaryota; kingdom Metazoa; phylum Mollusca; class Bivalvia; order Pectinida; family Pectinidae; genus Pecten; species Pecten maximus. The sequence goes on along the minus strand of NW_022979674.1, from coordinate 9,508 downwards.
ATAAAGAAGAACGCTCCAGTAATCATTGATATAAAATAATATATAAGGATAAGAAATCGTGCTGAGTGACGTGAAAGCATTCATAATCAGTCAAAACAATCCACATGTGTCCCAATTAGTGATGGATAATTTTGCAGGTATCAACTATATTTGGTAGATAATACGACTGGGCTTATTTAAAAACAGACATGTTGATGTTCTGACCTAATTTTACCAACATATAGAATCTCGCCTATTTTTACAGTAGTGCTTTCGTAAACGCAACAGGTTATGTAGACTGCTTTTGATATATTGAAGACACCATTTATTACAATAATATAGCGATAGTTTCTGATTCAGATAAAATATATAACCATGCAAAGATTATACTGTACAAATGTTTAACTTTTGTGTCAGAAATGAAACGTGTACTGTACTGTTTTGGGGCCTACTGTAGCTACGCATTAACCGAGCGGCTTCGCGCAATAACCATAATAATTATCGCGAAATGAAGAACGTTTAACGATCAATTAACATTGAATTAAATAAAATTCTATTATTTTACTTACTTATAAATGTGCCATTGTTCAGGCCGCCGTTGTTACGTATCAGATTTACGATGGATGTGTTTGTGTCTAATGATTTCACTCTGCCGAGATTTTCGCCGATATTGACTCGAATAGTTCGAACTCACGCTTATTTTCTGACACCCGATCCGAAACATGTTAGCTTTCACCAAAAGAAAGTTGTTAGAATTGTTAGCCTTTCTATAACAACAGTACAGGAGCCGGTGCTGCCGGCAACACTAACAATATCCTTTCTCAGAAAGATAACGGCGGCTAACAAAAAATCCGGCGCAGACTCAGTAGTTGATATTGGCAAACAGTCGACAACACTAACAATATCCTTTCTCAGAAAGATAACGGCGGCTAACAAAACATCTCGCGAGACTATTTCGTTGCTTTTTTAAACTGTCCATGAGTACTGTCAGTTGCCGCCATCTTTGAAGCCGAGCGGAACAGGTAAACCGATTTCAATTTCTTTTAAAAACGATTATTATTTCATTGCACCGATTAGAATCTACTTCCTTCATTTTTTCTCGTTTCCCGATTGAGAAGTGTGCAAGTAGTTGGATCTACTTTATTGATTTCTAGATACCTAAAATGGGCTGAAGTTTATTAGCGGTAGAATCCGTCTTAGAACCGCCACAGCCTCTTATCCAAGGGTCAACCCTAGCCATGATTTTGTTATCCAAAATAAATTGTCATGACTAGCCTAGCTTGTCTAATATATCGTTTTAAATTTTGCTTTTTGTTCTGTTCAACCTATCACGTGACGTGATGATTGATCATGTGACTAATCAAAATGGTGGCGCCCGTTCTTTAAACGGGTAGTGGTATGTTGTTATAATGGGGTAGGTGAGTTTGCAACACTGAAAGTCAAAATTCAAATTGTATTTTTAGAATTCAAGTATAGGAGTACCTTTTTAAATGTCATATGTCTACCCATAGAAAAGTATGATTTCATACCTGGCTGTTACCTGTTTTGAGATACATTTTTTCTACTTATAAGTATTGTCCTACTTATTCTCACTGTAAACGAACCAACCAGTTTGGTTTATTCGGAGGAGTTGGTAGGTCTTTGTGAATACAAGAGTGTACCATTTTCAAAAGAAACACAGGTAAAACCATAGCTAATCTCACAAACACCCTGGTGTTTGAACAAATTATTTCAATAGCAAGTAACATTTACTGAAAGTATGTTCATGAACCTTAATGGTCATCTAAATAGCTGAATGAGTTTTGTGTCAAGTTGATACCTAATACAAAATAACCAGAGGGCTTACGCTAGATTAACTATGGCTACGGGCATATATTGCCCATCTAACATAGGCCAGGTAGAGGATTTATAGCTAGTCACTGTGCAAGTGACACTTATCCTACCAATGATAACCACATAAACTTTTTGATATCATCTCTGAAATTAATGTAACCATGGTATATACTAGCCGCAATATACCGCTCGGCTAGAGTAATTCTTCTATTTAGCTCGATCGGTTGAGCGTTAGCCTAGTAAGCCAGAGGTCCCGGTTTCGATCCCTAGCAGAGGCAGTGATTTAAATTTAATTAATCCTGCGCTCTGTTACATTGGCACCCACGTAGGGACTCAGGAATGATACTAATCGCTGCTTGCAAAAGCATCGCTGTTACCCAGCCCTGGAAACTCGATGACAAGTTCTTTCCTGGAGGGGGAGTATGTAACCCTGGTAAATACTAGCCGCAATATATACCGCTTGGCTAGAGAGATCTTCTCTTTAGCTCGATCGGTTGAGCGTAAGACTAGTAAGCCAGAAGTCCCGGGTTCGATCCCTAGCCGAGGCAGTGATTTAAATTTAATTAATCCTGCGCTCTGTTACATTAATTTCATTTTACGGGGTAACAATTATCTTTACAAAACCGCGACACCATTGCAAAAACCTTCAAATATAATTCATTATTCTTTATAGCTGCTAAAACCTTGAACAAAATTCTATCGTAAAACTTTAACCAAATCTGGCAGGAAGCATCCATGAACTTTCTAAAAAATGTGACAAACTATTAACATGATTAAAGCCATATGGAATAGCCAAAACAGTGTCCATTTTCATCCACATATAAGTTAAAGATAAAGTGTTAACCAACATTGTTTGTTACACAGAGTTACATGTACGGTAACGTCCATTTTCAAATTAATGTACATAGTTAAGTACCTTTGTTCAGCAATATGAGTACTGGTATGTGTATTGGCCTTATGACCTTTTTTGACATTATCCAAACTTTGTCCACACACTATCCGGAGAAAAGAATGGATAATCTTACAAGTTCATAGGAAGATTAGATTTATCAATATTACCAGTATCCAACTGTAATTAATTTACTTACAATTGACCCATAAATTATATAGAACATGTCCTGTTTTGAGACCTTTTAATTGCCTTTAATTATTGAAATATGTTAATCTTTTATTTTTGAATTATTACAGAGAATACAAACTGTAATCACCAACGATAAAAGGAACTTATTGGATGCCTTTTTTGAAAGGGGAATGACCTCAAAAGGCCACAAATGCAAAGAGATGTGGTCTGAAGCAGCCCAGTCCACAGGACTGCACATAGATGTTGTCAAGGTATAGTTATAGAGAGTGTGGTGTTGTGATTTCTACTATTCCTACCCCTTAAATCAGATAAATACTGATAGAACAGCCAGAAGTCTTCGTTAAATAAATTGATTTACCACAAGTTAGATAATACTTACTTGGGAGAAAATGAACTTTGACCCAGGAATGACTTTTGACCACGAACTTCCACGTGTGACAACCTTGTCGCTAAAACATTGTGGGTTTGTACAAAATAGTTCATAAATGTTTTCAGAAAGAACTTAATTCTAATTGTTTAGTTGTTATAGTTAAGTAGGTTATATAGAGAGCTGTTATCAATAATCAGGTTTTATTTATTATATAAAAAAAACCTATCATGTTAAAAAGCAAAGTCTCAAGTGACCTATTCTAATCGCCTTTTGTCTGTCGTCGTGCATCTGTAAACAATTGACATTTTCTATTTCTTCTCCAAAACCCCTAAACTAAATTCAAGGAAATTTGGCAGAACGCTTCTATGGCTAAAGGTCAACCAAAATTGTGAATTATATGGTCTCCACCCCCCAGGGGCCTGAGGGGCGGGGCTAAAAAGGGTCAAATTTACTAAAACTTCAAAAATCTTCTTCTCTACTCTCAGATATTGTGGAAGGGTCTTAAAGCGCTTTACCAAAATTGTGAATTTTATGACCCAGGGGTCTCAGGTTTGCCCCTTGGGAAGGGGAAAACTTAACTATAGTTTATATAGGGAAATAACATTTTTGACTTTTATTTCTTGGATTTGTAATGGAATTCAATCTAACTTTGTTAACACAGCATTGGATGACAGATTAATGGTAGGCACATGTTGGTCCTGACTGACCCGCAGGGGCTGATGGGAGGGGCTAAAAAGGGTAATTTAAATTGACTGAAATCTCAGATGACTGTTAAGGCCCATGGGCCTCTTGTTTTAAATACATTCTTTAAATATTTTTAACCCCCCCCCCACCCCCCTTTCCTTTTTTATCTAAAAAAAAGAAAAAAAGTATGGTAAAAAGAATTTCCATGACTTGTGGTGGTTGGATATCATATTTATCTAACTCTCAAAATTTAAAAAGACAGGAGCTTTAGTGAAAATTTTGGAAACTAACTTACTTGAATTAGATAAATGTGACATCCAACTGTCACTATTTGTGTAAACTTTTTTAGGTCACCTGAGACAAAGTCTCAAGTGACCTATTCTAATCCCCTTTTGTCCGTTGTCGTCCGTAAACAATTTACATTTTCAACTTCTTCTCAAAAACCCCTAAACCAAATTCAATGAAATTTGGCAGGAAGCTTCTATGGCTAAAGGTCAACCAACATTGTAAATTATATGGTCCCCACCCCCCAGGGGCCTGAGGGGTGGGGCTAAAAATGGTCAAATTGACTAAAAATTCAAAAATCTTCTGCTCTACCCTCAGATATGGTGGAATCAAACACTATTCATAGATGGAAGGGTCTTAAGGTGCTTTACCAAAATTGTAAATTTCATGACCCTGGGGTCTCATGTTTGCCCCTGGGGAGGGGGTAAACTTTACTATAGTTTATATAGGGAAATCACATTTTTGACTATAATTTGTTTGATTTCTATTGGAATTCATTCTAACTTGGTTAACATTATCAGCTTGTGAAGGCAGTTTGATGGTATACACATGTTGGCCCTGACTGACCCCCATGGGCTGATGGGTGGGGCTAAAAAGGGTCAAATTGACTGAAATTTCAAAAATCTTCTTCTCAAGACCGAAATAAGGTGGAATCAAATACTCTTTATAGATGGAAGGGTCTTAAGGTGCTTTACTAAAATTATGAATTTCATGACTCTGGGGTCACACATTTGCCCCTGGGGAGGGGGTAAATTTTACTACAGTTTATAAAGGGAAATCACATTTTGACTATGATTTGTTTGATTTCTTTTGGAATTAATTCTAACTTGGTTAACATTTTCAGCATGGGATGAAAGTTTGATAATATGCATATGTTGACCCTGACTGACCCCAAGGCCAGTAGGGATTGATGGGCGGGGCCAAAAAGGGTCAATTAAATTAACTGAAATATTTCAAATCTATTTTGTTGACATTAAGCATCCCAAATGAAACAAGTACTTCATTGTTGATAACATAACGGTTTGCTATTGTACTAGCTAATAGACCATTTTACTGCCCTGGGTTGAAAGTTTGAAACCCAACACATTCACTGTCAAAATTGGGGCATATCCATCCTGTGATATTGGGAGGAATTACAGTCATTGTATTGTTGCCAATTGATTTTTAGCCCACCATCATCAGATGGTGGGCTATTCAAATCGCCCTGCGTCCGTGGTCCGTGGTCCGTCCGTCCGTCCGTCCGTAAACAATTCTTGTTATCGCTATTTCTCAGAAAGTACTGAAGGGATCTTTCTCAAATTTCATATGTAGGTTCCCCTTGGTGCCTAGTTATGCATATGGCATTTTGAGACCTATCGGAAAACAACATGGCCGACAGGCAGCCATCTTGGATTTTGACAATTGAAGTTTGTTATCGCTATTTCTCAGAAAGTACATAAGGGATCTTTCTCAAATTTCATATGTAGGTTCCCCTTGGTGCCTAGTTATGCATATTGCATTTTGAGACTAATCGGAAAACAACATGGCCGACAGGCAGCCATCTTGGATTTTGACAATTGATGTTTGTTATCGCTATTTCTGAGAAAGTGCTGAAGGGATCTTTCTCAAATTTCATATGTAGGTTCCCCTTGGTGCCTAGTTATGCATATCGCATTTTGAGACCAATCGCAAAACAACATGGCCGACAGGCAGCCATCTTGGATTTTGACAATTGAAGTTTGTTATTGCTATTTCTCAGAAAGTACAGAAGGGATCTTTCTCAAATGTCATGTGTAGGTTCCCCTTGGTGCCAAGGTATGCACATTGCATTTTGAAACCAATCGGAAAACAACATGGCCGACAGGCAGCCATCTTGGATTTTGACAATTGAAGTTTGTTATCGCTATTTCTCAGAATGTACTGAAGGGATCTTTCTTAAATTTCATATGTAGGTTCCTCTTGGTTCTTAGTTATGCATATGGCATTTTGAGACCTATCGAAAAACAACATGGCCGACAGGCAGCCATCTTGGATTTTGACAATTGAAGTTTGTTATCGCTATTTCTCAGAAAGTACAGAAGGGATCTTTCTCAAATTTCATATATATGTTCCCCCAGGGTGCCTAGTTATGCATATTGCATTTTGAGACCAATCGGAAAACAACATGGCCGACAGGCAGCCATCTTGGATTTTGACAATTGAAGTTTGTTATCGCTATTTCTGAAAAAGTACTCAAGGGATCTTTCTCAAATTTCATATGTAGGTTCCCCTCGTTGCCTTAATATGCATATTGCATTTTGAGACCTTTCGGAAAACAACATGGCCGACAAGCAGACATCTTGGATTTTGACAACTGAAGTTTGTTATCGCTATTTCTCAGAAAGTACTGAAGGGATCTTTCTCAAACTTGTTTGTAAGTTCCCCTTGGTCTGTAGTTTCATCTTGGGACCAATAGGAAAACAACATGGCCGACAGGCAGCCATCTTGGATTTTGACAATTGAATTTTGTTATCGCTATTTATCAGAAATGGCTGAAGGGATCTTTCTCAAATTTCATATGTAGGTTGCCCTCTGTGCCTAGTTATGCATATTGGATTTTGAGACCAATCAGAAAACAACCTGGCCGACAGGCAGCCATCTTGTATTTTGACAATTGAAGTTTGTTATCGCTATTTTACAGAAGTTACTGAAGGGATCTTTCTCAAATTTCATATGTAGGTTCCCCTTGGTCCCTGGTGTTGCATTTTGGGACCAATCTGAAAACAACATGGCCGACAGACAGCCATTATCGCTAAATCTTAAATTTTATATATAGGTTCCCCTTGTTTGAAAAGTACTAGAGGGCTGTTTCTGAATTTACACAGATTAGTAAGACTTAGAGGAAGGGAAAAGTAGAGAAAAGATCAATCTGATATGGAACCTATAAAGATCATTCAATGGTGGGCGCCAAGATCCCTCTGGGATCTCTTGTTATTGCCTAGTGATCAATTTAAAAGCAGTGTTAGTGCAACACATATCATTCCATGGAATTTTTGAACAGATATTACTTAAAATGTATAATGTTTAATCATGATTTAATTATGGTATAAAAAATATCACAGTGTTTTGAGGGTGACAGTGCATATCGCCACCTCGAGGAATATCACTGTCCACCAAGACAAAATCATATCTTATTCCTACTCAACCATTTACCTTTTGAACAACACCAAGATAATCACCAACTGACCTCTGGGAAGGAATGGAAGCCATAATTTGCATTGTTTTACCCTTCAATGACAATACAAATTAGCCAAATCATACTACTAGTTGTTGTATATGAACGTCTCATAAGATTGCTAGAAATAAACCTTGCCTTTACTCTCATCATGCTCGTGAAAACATTTCTTAATTAATTCTGGTTTTTAGTAGTCCAGGGCACCTAATATTTTGATAAGTTGTTTTATAGATGTATGCCATCACTGAATGTTTGAAAGGAGATTATTATTGCTTAATTTCTACTTTGTTGATTTTTTGAAGGAGAAGAGAAAACCTACCTTCCCAGAAACAAGTAAGCAAAACGAAACCTTACGCAAGAGGAATTTCTGCGTTCAATGCTTTTGTTGCTGAACATAAAGGTAGGATATGTTTTTATTCCACTGCCACAAAGTAGTTTGAGACTATGTTGACAATGATCATTCTGTCTTCTTCCTATTTTTCTGAATTGAGAGATACAGCCTGTAGCATGCTGGGATGATTTGTTTATTAGCTCACCTGGCCCAAAGGTGCAGTGTCTGTCGTCGTCAACATTTCCTTTAAACCCCAACTAGTCCTGAATGCCTGAATGGATTTTGATGAAATTTGGTCAGAAGCATTAATGGGCAAATTAAGGGATCAAACTTTGTATAAACAGAGGGTGTGGCACCCCTGGGACCAGAGGGGCGGGGCCCAATAGGGGAATTGAGTTAAATACTTTTTGTTTAACGTCCTTTTAACAGCCAGTGTCATTTAAAGACGTGCCAGGTTTTGCTGGGGTGAAGGGCTACCAAATTTGTTTAAATGAATAAAATTGACCTTCATTCAAGGTCACAGGGGTCAAATAGGCTAAAATCTTTAAATGACCTCTTCTCAATGACCAAAAGACCCAGGGAGTTTATATTGGGTCTGTAGCATGCTGGGGAGAAGTGCTACCAAGTTTGTTCAAATGAATGACCTTGACTTTCATTCAAGGTCTTAGGGATAAAATAGGCTGAAATCTTAAATTAACTTCTTCTCAATAATAGAATGTTGAAGGGAGTTGATATTGGGTCTGTAGCATGCTGGGGAGAGGTGTTACCAAGTTTGTTCAATTGAATGCCCTTGACCTGCATTCAAGGTCACGGGGATGAAATAGACTTAAAGCTTTAAACAACTTCTTCTCATTAAGCACGAGTCCCAGGGAGTTGATATTGGGTCTGTAGCATGCTGGGATGAAGGTCTACCAAGTTTGTTCAAATAAATGACATTGACCTTTCAAGGTGAGAGCAGTCAAATAGGCTAAAATATTTCCATGACTTATTTTCAATAACTGAAAGGTCCGGAGACCTTATATTTGGCTTTTAGCGTTCTGGAATGAAGGCTAGTAAGTCTGTTCAAATGAATGACCTTGATCATAATTTAAGTTTGAAGAGTTAAATTGGCCTTATGTCTGTAATGTATTTATCCACCCTTCATCTGTATTATCAGATATACATGTACAAAGTGTCATGTGACTATCTGATCAGACAACAGGACTTTTTCTCAACCTCCAGACATAAGAAGTAGAACTGACCAGATGATTATACCATATCTCCACCAATGCAACTGGTTTGTAAATTACCAATGTTTTAATAATCTTTCTCTGTACCAGAAGAAAGACAACTAATAATGCCATGATATCCTAGGTTCAGGGTCATACACGACTTATATGGAGAGAAAGACAACTAATAATGCCATGATATCCTAGGTTCAGGGTCATACACGACTTATATGGAGAGAAAGACAACTAATAATGCCATGATATCCTAGGTTCGGGGTCATACACGACTTATATAGAGAGAAAGACAACTAATAATGCCATGATATCCTAGGTTATAGGGTCATACACGACTTATATGGAGAGAAAGACAACTAATAATGCCATGATATCCTAGGTTCAGGGTCATACACGACTTATATGGAGAGAAAGACAACTAATAATGCCATGATATCCTAGGTTCGGGGTCATACACGACTTATTAATAATGCCATCGGGGTTACATCACGATTATTTGAAAGAAAACATAATAATTGATATATCCGGT
>NW_022979673.1:0-4990 GCF_902652985.1 Pecten maximus | reverse complement strand
AGATAGATGTCTTTTGGTCAAACAAGAGTATTGATATTGTACTACTGAAAAATATAAACAAATCAGATATAGCCTGAAGATCAAGGGGAGATAACTCAATGCTTTCTCCCCCTCCCCCTTAATTCTTGCCTTAATCTAAACAAACCTAGGACAAGAGCAATTATTTATATAAATGAGTCAAACACACACAGGACAGTGGGCCGGGCTAGGGACAACAGAACTAAAAAAAAAAAAAAAAAAAACACCAAAAAACGAACCGGGGTAGTGACAACTGAACAACCAATCGCATCACCGAACATCGAACCGGGCTAGGGACAAGAGTACAGCCAGAAAAACCACCAAAAATCGAACCGGGGTACTGACTACAGAACAACCAGACACACCAGGGGGACTACGAAACACGCTTTATAAAGCTAACATTGAAATAAAAACAATATTTTCGTATTTACCTGGTCAATGGCCCTCTTTACACTCTACACAGGCCAATATTTTCATTATAAACAATCTCAGAATCTAATTTCCTCATTAAATTCTGCCAAAATACCTTCATGATTGAAAATACCAGCCGAACATGTTCAGATCGGTCCCGTAATCTGGTGTCCAGGGACGCTGAACGGCATAAAATGTCAAATCCGGTAGCTCCCTATATATATAGAATCGTACACATTTTTCAAATTTAACTTTTCTGGGACCGGATAGGACCATAGGGTATGATGTCCAAATAGGAAGTGGCTGGCTGCAAGTCTTGGGCTGGTAGGTCAAGTCTTCTATTGGTACCGGAGATGGAGAATCCTATTAGAAAAGACATGAAAGTTGAAACAAATTTTTAATCAAAATACAAATTTCTTGATGAATTTTAAATCCAGACAGATGTCTTTTGGTCATACAAGAGTATTGATATTGTACTACTGAAAAATATAAACAAATAAGACATAGTCTGAAGATCAAGGGGAGATAACTCAATGCTATCTCCCCATCCCCCTTATTTCTTGCCTGAATCTAAACAAACCTAGAACAAGAGCAATTATTTATATAAATGAGTCAAAACACACACACAGGACAGTGGGCCGGGCTAGGGACAACAGAACTAAAAAAAAAAAAAAAAAAAAAACCCACCAAAAATCGAACCGGGTAGTGACAACAGAACAACCAATCGCAGCACCGAACACCGAACCGGGCTAGGGACAAGAGTACAGCCAGAAAAACCACCAAAAATCGAACCGGGGTACTGATTACAGAACAACCAGACACACCACGGGACTACGAAACACGTTTTATACAGCTTACATTGAAATAAAAACTATATTTTCGTATTAACCTGGTCAATGGCCCTCTTTACACTCTACACAGGCCCATATTTTCATAATAAACAATCTCAGAATCTAATTTCCTCCTTAAATTCTGCCAAAATACCTCCATGATGAAAATCTCAGCCGAACATGTGCAGATGGGTGCCGTCATCTGGTGTCCAGGGACGCTGAACGGCATAAAATGTCAAATCCGGTAGCTCCCTATAGGGACCACGGAACCAAATGATTTCCCATAGACGGTAATGTTGACGTTTACCACTGTACTGCTTAAATGGAGTTTTCAACACTGGTCCAGTAGCCATAATTTTGAAGTATGTCATATCGGAAACCTCTAAATACAATGATAAAAAATTCTACCAATTTGAACTTTTTTATATGGGGGCCACCATTTTGTATTGAATTCAGCACCAAAAATTCATCTAAATTGACAACAAAATACACACATAATTAACTCCCCCTGACAAAAACAGGCTAGCAAAAACATAACTCTTTTTCTATATATTTTACATCTACATTTATTGCCAAACCCACACATAAAACTTTGGAAACTTCTCTCACCTAAATATCCAATCAGTAGGCTCGATGCATTCACCTTCCTATTAAATCTTCTGCCCAAACGGTGAAAACCCACAATCTGTTTTTGATTTGGTTCTGTGGTCCCTAAAGGAAATATGAACATTATACGAGTCTTTTCTCATACTGATATAGGAGCAGACGGTGAAATGCGTCTGTACATTTACAGATCACTTATTCGATCAAATATGACTACGGTTCTTTGATACACCGGTCAGCGCTCAGTTCTTATCTGCAGATGCCAGAACCGATCCATAACCAGGGGATTCGTCAAGCCCTTGGAGCTTTTTGAAAGAGAAACATGTAAAAAGCCTGCACGTGGAAAAATGAACCATCTGTTCATGACAGAAGTTTGCAGCTCAGTTAAAACCAAACCTTAAAAGTATTTACCCGAAACAACTGCCAACATTTTGTAACCGAATGCAAGTCTTCTTCAAGAGCACCACATACGATTGACCGACATAGCTGCATTTTTAACATATATAATTATGCCCCATGGAACACGCTAGCACAAAACGTTAAGATCGAGGTAAATCAAGTGTAATGCCCGAAGAACATAAATCCCCCTGACGGGGATGCGTTTCGTTTGGTTTGCTTGGTTTGTTTTTGTTTAACGTCCCTATTAACAGCTAGGGTCATTTACGGACGTGCCAGGTTTTGGAGGTGGAGGAAAGCCGGATTACCCGGAGAAAAAACACAGGCCTGCGGTCAGTACCTGGCAACTACCCCATGTAGGTTTCGAACTCGCAACCCAGAGGGCTAGTGTTAATGTGTTAGTGTCTGGATGCGTTTCGAATTACTATTCTGATACACAACTTTACACAGATGGTACCAAAGAACTGTACTGCTGATTTCTGCACTTCAGTTCAACTACCATACGCCGCTACCATCCTTCCTGCTGAAGCAAGTGCCGTCGGTTTAGCAATCGACCATATCGATGTACAACGCATTCCGAATGCAGTCACTTATTCTGATCATGTCTGTCTTTCATAAGTTTTACAGTAACGGGATCATAAAAATATCCCCGTAAAAAAACTTGGTTCTCGAACATGTCACAACTTAAAAATAACTTAATGCAAATAACATTACTTTGGATTCCGAGGCATGTCGGAACTATAGGTATCGGATTTGTTGACAGTTAAGAACACGTTCTTTAAATATCTGTCAAAAAAATATTAAACCACCATATGCAGATTTTGAAACTGATATTTCTTCAGCCGTTCAAAGTAAATGAAAACAACCCTCGTCTCTCGTCACAAGCAGCAAAGTACAATCAAAATTTTAAACATACATTCCCAGTCGGAAAGATCGTAGAGTGGAAGGTTTCCTTATTGGCTCCGTACTGGGGCAACATATTCTACTCATTCGTTCATTTTAAAACAAGGAAATCCGCCAACGTGCCATGTATGTGCTTCACTATTTAATTGAATGTTCAGATTTTAATAACTATGTAAGCATGTTGTCATCGGTATAAAAGTCGAAGAACATAGCAAAGTGCAACATGTCTCTTTCGGTCACTGCTAATGAGAGCAGGAAACTCCTCTTCTCGGCGGTGCAATAAGTAGTTCCGCTAAGTTGGCGTCAAGGTTCTGGATCATTACGGCACAACAGCTTGATGGTCATCGCTCTGTTGTTGATAAAGAATGAAGTGTAGTAAGGGGCGATAACTCGTTATCGTTCCTTACGGAACGTAATGATAGTATGAGCTCATTCGCGATTTTTGCCGGCTATTGTAGCGATTTGGGAGTGTGTAAATTCGTATTTATGAGATATTTTGGGTCAAACATGCCAAAATCGTCACTTTGACTGAGAATTTCTGTTTAAATCGCCCTCAAAATTCCGAAAAAAATCCAGAAACATATATGATGCACATGTACATAGATAAATGTTTCCTGAATAAAATGATCTGTTTAGTTTTTCGATATCTTTAAGAGAACGGTCATAAGATTGTTTTGAAAATGGCCTTCTCAGTATTTTCTCACTCGACAGGGGTATTTTCCTATCAATAGACCGACTGTTTTGATGACGTAAGACCGGGGTTTCCATTCCGTTTAGCGGTTTAACAGATAGACCGGGTAGGCATATATAGTTGTTAGCATTAAAATAATGAAGGATCAGCTGGTTTTATATTTGTTTAGGGCGAATCGTCTTAATGATGTCTTCCAAAGCCTGCAGAAACATACACAGGTCCATTAAGATTGATGTATGAAATTTATACATAATAGAAACTATTGACACAACTGGTTTGGTCGGCTTGTCTGCATATATAAAGGACAACTATAGAATAACGCCATCCTGAACTCATCGGGTATTGTCTCTGAAATGATCATTTCCTGAGGAGTTCCGGATAGAATAACACCGGGGACATCACACCGCTTACTCGTTCAACTCAAGGCTTAAGCTGCAAAGTGAGTTATATTACATTTTACCGCCAGGACCAGGACTTTTTAATATTATATCATATTAAAGGTGACATTGGAGGTTACAGCTGTTCTACTATGACCAAATTTCATCGTCAACCCAGACCAGCGCTCAGTTCCTTTCGATAACACATTATCTAAACTTGCGTAAGCTTGTAAATGTCATACGTGTTCATTAACGTTTTAGAGACGGTCGACGTTTAAATATGTAATATTTATTTTCTGTATTGTTTGTTTGTATAATGAAATTACTGTTTCGTTAGGCCTAGTTGATACATGTTTATGTTTTGATATCTTAATCAGCTGATATGTGTTTATGTCAAGGAGCAACGTTTCGAGAATCATATCACATACATATCAGCTTACAATGACACGAACTTTCAAGGAACTACTGTACATGTACTTCAGTACACACTAGCAGTATATTGATCAATTTCTTTTCAATAACAGTTTTTTTTTCTCAAACCTGTTCTGACAAAATTATACAGTACTAAAATAATGTCAATTGTGAATTGATTCATTTTGTCGCATTTAATTAGATTGCGAGAAACCTTATGTTATTATGTCACATTAAGTTAAATTCAGTAATATTGGGTTAAAAACCATGTTATAAAGGTAACATTATTTGTTTTGATACTTTGATTTTAAAATAATTTCAACTTTATACAAAAGGTATTATAGAAAATA
>NW_022979672.1:0-15049 GCF_902652985.1 Pecten maximus | reverse complement strand
AATAATTGGAAAGGATTTAATGCATAACAGTTATAATGTATCAAGCAGGAAGTATTTGTTCATCTCCAGCTGTGAAACGTTTTGTGACGAATCAATGGATTGATATTTACTATGTAAACAAACGTTCTGATATAGTTTTACAGCTGATGATACTGGTTTTTTTTTATTAATAAGTAGGGATTGAAAACAGCGTAAACACACAGTATAATCACAGGAAACGTGAAAAATAAATAAAAAAATATATTCTAAAATTAATACGAAAACAAATCAATGCAAACATAACAAATACAATAGTACAATGACATGACAACACAAAGGTTATGTTTTATGTTCTAACACGATTCGTTTGCAACGCGTGTTTTGATTGGTTACAGACCATGTTCTAATCTGCGATAGAACCATGATCTATCGTGTTAAGCCACGCCCCCTTTCTAATCAAATAAAAACAATATGGCGTCAAGTTCGACTCGTAGCGAAATTCAACACCCTGCACCATGTATGATTGATCACCCATGAGACTGGAATCGAAAGTGAAGAAATCGAAAAGAAAGAATTAACTGAAAACATTTAACAAAAATCGTTAACATCATTCTTACCGTCATTTATTGATTGACACGTCCATTTCGTCCGTGTGTAGGCATCTAGACCTAGCCAAGTAAAATCCGAAATGAAATGAAACAAGTGCACACAACTTTCACATATCGGTTGAGCCTGTAGAAACACATCAACTCTGACTTTGTCAAAACGTCCATGTCGTTATGCATACTGCGTAAATCCAAATATTTCGTTAAATCTTCGGTAACATGACTTTCACGACAATCCAAATACACCGCTTTGTCAACATACAGATCGAACTCTCGCGATTATGGGCGTGGCCAAATGACCGACTTTGAAAGCTTCTTTCTAATTGGTCAATCCGGTATAGTATGATACGTAACTAGCGGAGGTCACAGAGTACTTAACAGCGTACTTGTAGCGATGTAAAACAATGTTTGTACGTATATTTGACAGTAAACGTGTTAGAATGGGGATAGTACGTTGTTTTTCGTGACTATACTGGCGATTAGAACATGAAATTTGGTTTAAACTCTCGACCTATCGGTCTCGAGTTCAAACCAAATTTCATGTTCTAATCACCAGTATAGCCACTCAAAACAACGTACTATCCCCTAATTGGTGTACGTCTCTTTATTATGTGTTCGTATTTACAGCATCAACATCAGACAGTACCACTACTAACCATTTATACACCTTAGCGTGAGGCGCAATTCTAGTTAAACATCAACCACATGCCATGCATATCTGATCCATACTACGTCATCTTCTCAAAAGAGAATCAGGGTGTGACAACGGAAACATCGGATAGACATGTTTTATATTGGTCAAAGAAGTAACAGATTAAAGGGTAATTTTCCGGATAACACTGGATTCATGCAAACGGATGTCTGCATGAAACGAATTACTTGAAATGTTATATATGCAGCAAAGAAGAAATTCTAACAGTGTGGACAATGGAAGTTGTCAAATATTCTAGGCAATCTGCCCCTTTATCAAGGCACAAAAAACACAAATACAATCACATGATATATTAACAGTACTAGAAATAATATACAGCTAGAGTAAGATATATAGTCGTTAAAAAAACCAACAACCATGAACCCTTCGGCTGGCGTGGGCCGAAGGCTAGCGTGATATGTATTGAAGCATGTTCTATGATGAACGCTATGTGACAACGGCAAAGACATTTGAAAATATCCCGCGCGTGAAGATGCGGAGGTGTTAACAGACGTTTCGTCCCAAAATGACTATACATGGATACAACGTAGCAACACCCGAAAAAAACTGACGAATCAGTGATTACTCACTATACGTACCGTATTTCTAGTACTGTTTATCTAGTATTGGAATTAAGTGGAGCAATTCTTAACGAAAAAAGGGGCTGGTGACCAGTCTAGCATGAATGGTATCCCCTCTCCCCATCCACGTAAACTTTATCGGAACGACAACGCATAAACTCCACAGGGGATCACTGGGTCTGGTGTCCATGGCATCGAAAACTAACATTTAACTATACACATCTTTATCTGCCCAGCCTCCGAGAAGGTACTGTCGGCACCTTCGTGGGCACAGCAAACCAAACAGACATGGCCCGGAGTGAGAGTCGAACCCTATACTGAAGCGAGTGATCTGAAGCATGTGTCTATGTTACCGAGGCACCCAGAAGTGGATGTGGTTCCAGTTGTTCTGAAAGTTCAGCATTATACGATTACCCAGAAGTTGGTGTCACTGAGACACAAGCTCGTTATCTATATTCCCAGTTCGACAGGATGACATACTCTGTTTACAAAGCTCTGTCTTATTACACGTTAGTCACTTCCAACGTGGAAGCCGCGAGGGGTCCTACTTTTACAGAAAACCGGAGTTCTCCAAGTTCCCAGAGAAAACACAGGTGGTCGGGCAGGTGACTCACACCTCACGTAATCACGTGGTACGGGGACTCGAGCCCTGGTCACCTAGGTGAACGGTGAATATCTAACCACTAAGCCACACGACGACCAATAACATATTTAACCTGGCATTTTCCTGGTATTGATTCAGTGAAGCGTGAAATGTAACCCGACTTTCCTCTGGCCCTGACACCAGGTCCGAGTGGTGTATACTATAGGGCTAGCCCGAGTTTCCACTGGGCCTAACACCATGTCTGGTGTAGGGCAAGCCCGAGTTTCCACTGGGCCTAACACCACGTCTGGTGTAGGGCTAGCCCGAGTTTCCACTGGGCCTAACACCATGTCTGGTGTAGGGCAAGCCCGAGTTTCCACTGGAACTAACACCATGTCTGGTGTAGGGCAAGCCCGAGTTTCCTCTGGCCCCGACGCCATGTCTGGTGTAGGGCTAGCCCGGGTTTCCTCTGACCCTGACACCATGTCTGGTGTAGGGCAAGCCCGAGTTTCCTCTGGCCCCGACGCCATGTCTGGTGTAGGGCTAGCCCGAGTTTCCTCTGACCCTGACACCATGTCTGGTGTAGGGCTAGCCTGAGTTTCCACTGGGCCTAACACCATGTTTGGTGAAGGGCTAGCCCGAGTTTCCACAGTGCCTAACACCATTTCTGGTGTAGGGCTAGTCCGAGTTTCCACTCGGCCCAACAACATGTCTGATCTATGAAAACGAGGAATTCTCTGACACCATTTGGTGTCGCTAAGATTTTGGTGCATACGAAATCAATGTGCCATGGCAGAACATTCTACCTTACATTTACGGATAACTGGATTTATACAGAAACACTCATTTATTGCCATATCGATAGTTTATTCCGTCCGTTTAGCCTGATGAAACCTTCACACTGTTGACCCGCCATTTTCTATGTGACTGTACGATTAGAACGCAATCGACGAAAAGACTAAATATCATTTATTGTGTTTTACTTCTTACATAGTTTAAATATATTAAACTAAGCATATTATTTCCTTAAACCTGTTATATTTAATGCAAGAATACATTTTTTTACATATTAACCGACAAGCTACATTGTATATAGAAATGGATGTCGTAAGGTTGTTTCCTTCCGCTCCATCGTGCTCTGGTAGAGTGATTAGGCCGACCGTGACCTACATAGTTTGTAATATGGCGTCGAATCAAGTGTGCATTTTACGGAAGCAGTAGAACATCGATATGGGACTAAATTGGTGTTTGGGTGAAAATAAATATCTCATTTATCCATAAAATAATGTGAGGTTGGGGCGTCACGCCCGATTTTATTCTATCTACACCAAAATCTTAGCGACACCAAACGGTTTCGGAGAATTCCACGTTTTCATAATTATGTTAAACTGGAAACCGAAACATGTTTTTTATAGACAGGCTTTTGTCAGAAAGTGCTGCCATTTAAAGCATATTTAATTTCAAATAAAACAGGAAGACATGTTTGAATACAAATACAAAATTGGATGTTTAATTGCAAATGTAAAAATTGCATGTTTGATTGCAAATGTGGACATCCGTGTGAACGGCATGTGGAATAAAGAGATATAATTACTTATTCTTTACATAACAAAGAGACATGTATTAGTCATGATGTCCTCGGTAAGTTTATCGATTAGGAGCAAATAAAACATAATAAAATGCCTAGTACATTTGTGTATGATTTGTCGACATGTGTTCGGAGTATGTAATTCTGTACATTGTCCAACTTACGACAATTGTATATTTATTGATATTGTACAGATGACTCGAGTATATATCATCAGCATAGGAAATGAAACACGATGTTATCGCTCAGATCGATTGGTTATATATCATCAGATATTAATTCCACAAGACTGGCTATATAAAATGGTGATAATATAGAGCTGGGTATGACGGGATGGGTTACTGCTAATTAGGTTGTTATAATACAAGTAGACAATTGTCCATTTGATGATTGACGTATTTGACTATTAGTGACAGATACTGGGTTAATTCACAGTAAACCGTCGGGAAAGCCCGTGTCGGTTTTATGGGTTTTTTGCCCAGAAGTGACCAATATTGGATTAATTTACGTCCAGGCACCGAAAACGTCAGGGTCCGTTTTATGCGGTTTTTTTTATCTTTAGCAACATATCAGCATTATCGGCATAGGTAATCAATTTACATGCCTTTCCACTGTATATCAACGCACTCTAAAAATAGATTTTTGTCAGGTACGTAAAGCTCTAACTTTACCATAATCTATGGGGTTGAAGTGGCTAGGAACTGCCGACTCCTTAGAGCATGACTTTCAGGTGAATTCTGGCCATTAGAGAAGCTATCAGCGATGATAAAACAATGGAATAGCATATTTCACAATGCTTTGTTACCATTAAACTCTCTTGATAAACTTGTTCTGCTGTCCCCTTTACAACGCACTGTCGACCTTACATTCTCCTGTCCTTTCTGTCTGTCCTTTCTGTCTGTCCTTTCGGTCTGTCTGCTCTTTCTGTCTGTCTTTCCTTTCTGTCTGTCTGACCTTTCTGTCTGTCCTTTCTGTCTGTCTTTCCTTTCTGTCTGTCTGACCTTTCTGTCTGACCCTTCTGTCTGTCTGTCTTTTCTGTCTGTCCTTTCTGTCTGTCTGTCCTTTCTGTCTGTCCTTTCCGTCTTTCTTTTCTGTCTGTCCTTTTTGTCTGTCCTTTCTGTCTGTCTTTCCTTTCTGTCTGTCCTTTCTGTCCATCCTTTCTGTCTGTCTTTCCTTTCTGTCTTTCCTTTCTGTCTGTCCTTTCTGTCTGTCTGACCTTTCTGTCTGTCTGACCTTTCTGTCTGTCTGTCCTTTCTGTCTGCTCTTTCTGCCTGTCTTTCTTTTCTGTCTGTCCTTTTTGTCTGTCCTTTCTGTCTGTCTTTCCTTTCCGTCTGTCCTTTCTTCTATCTGTCCTTTATCGCTGTCTGTCCTTTTTGTCTGTCCCGTATGTTTGTCTGTCTGACAAAAGAGTTCGTCAATAAAAGTGAATATCCACAGGGATTGTGTATAGGTGATAAAATCATCAGGATTTCTATCTAGAAAAAGAATACATCATGTTAAGTATGTCCAGCTAAACAAAATTTTTGACTCTGAGTGCAACATAAAAAATAGATTAAAACAATAATTGAGTGTTGATCTACTCTCATCATAAACCACCGCTCCGGGGTTTATTTAGAATAAACTATATTTTTTGTGTTATGTCTCCATAATTGATATATATTCAAGTAAATCCTTAATTAATCAATTTCATAAATGAGAAATTAGATAAAGCATCCTGAAATGTGTGCATATATGCTGAACAGATCGATCTATTCACAGAATGTTGGATTCATCTTGATTTTAACTACTTGTCTAATGTACATAGACTTGTGTGCTCCATGATGGCTAAGGACATATCTCTTTGGGTCATTTTAGACAACAGCTGTTTTTAATATGTCTTTACCCCGGATGAGGACCCGTGATGTTTTTAACGCAGTGTTTGACACTCCATACAGTAAATAGCCAAAAGGGTGTCTTATTACGACAATAAAGTCGCAGTTTATAATGTTATTTCTTTTGTCTGTAAGTCTCTGACGTCATTTGTATTGTCTAAGGCTTCAGTCACACGTTGGGTCTTGGCAATACGGTTAATATTTTATCCTTTGTACATTACGTAGTATGACGTGTACATAAAGGATAGCCAGCGTCATAAGTTGATGGTGATATAAACTCTATTGGGTTTAAGACAAGCCCTTCATTGGAGGAGAAAGCGCCAAGACTATCTCTGCACATGTATCAGAAATGAAATAAAATCCATATTTCTCAGCTTCAGTATAACGTCGATGCATCCGTAAGGTATCGTAATAAGAGGAAGTAAAATCTCTGGAGATGGCGGTTTTTTTTAATGTAACAGATTATATTTAGTAAGAAGCAGTTTTCAGAGATACCGTCATATGTTTGCTGCAGAAGAAGTTATCAAGAATATTATAGATTTTTTGTCTAAATAGCTGATAGCATTATTGTATGTTTTCTAGTATCCTAATATTACACCATCTACAATAATATACTATTATACTCTCTACAATAACACACTATTATACTGTCTACAATAACACACTATCATACTGTCTACAATAACACACTATTATAATCTCTACAATAACACACTATTATACTCTCTACAATAACACTATTATACTGTCTACAATAACACACTCTTATACTCTCTACAATAACACACTATTATACTGTTTACAATAACACCCTATTATACCGTCTACAATAACACACTATTATACTGTCTACAATAACACTATTATACTGTCTACAATAACAGAATATTATACTGTCTACAATAACACTATTATACTGTCTACAATAACACATTATTATACTGTCTACAATAACACACTATTATACTGTCTACAATAACACACTATAATACTGTCTACAATAATAGACTATTATACTGTCTACAATAACACACTCTTATACTGTCTACAATAACACACTCTTATACTGTCAACATTAACACACTAATATACTGTCTACAATAACACACTATTATACTGTCTACAATAACACACTATAATACTGTCTACAATAACACACTATTATACTGTCTACAATAACACACTCTTATACTGTCTACAATAACACACTATTATACTGTCTACAATAACACACTATTATACTGTCTACAATAACACACTATCATATTGTCTACAATAACACACCATTATACTGTCTACAATAACACACCATTATTCTGTCTACAATAACACACCATTATTCTGTCTACAATAACACACCATTATACTGTCTACAATAACACACTATTATACTGTCTACAATAACACACTATTATACTGTCTACAATAACACACTAATATACTGTCTACAATAACACACTAATATACTGTCTACAATAACACACTATTATACTGTCTACAATAACACACTATTATACTGTCTACAATAACACACTCGTATACTGTCTACAATAACACACTCGTATACTGTCTACAATAACACACTATTATACTGTCTACAATAACACACTATTATACTGTCTACAATAACACACTATCATACTGTCTACAATAACACTATTATACTGTCTACAATAACACACTATTATACTGTCTACAATAACACACTCGTATACTGTCTACAATAACACACTATTATACTGTCTACAATAACACACTATTATACTGTCTACAATAACATTATTATACTGTCATATCACAGGACAATATAGTACATCATTGGAAAATGTAGTACATCAAAGGACAATGTAGTACATCACAGGACAATGTAGTACATCACATGACAATGTAGTACATCACAGGACAATTTAATACATCACAGGACAATGAAGTACATCACAGAACAATGTTGTACATCACAGGACAATGTAGTACATCACAGAACAATGTAGTACGTCACAGGACAATTTAATACATCACAGGGCAATGTAGTACATCACAGGACAATATAGTACATCACAGGGCAATGTAGTACATCACAGGACAATATAGTACATCACAGGACAATGTAGTACATCACAGAACAATGTAGTACATCACAGGACAATGTAGTACATCACAGAACAATGTAGTACATCACAGAACAATGTAGCACATCACAGGACAATGTAGTACATCACAGGACAATGTAGTACATCACAGGACAATGTAGTACATCACAGAACAATTTAGTACATCACAGGACAATGTAGTACATCACAGGCAATGTAGTACATCACAGGACAATGTAGTACATCACAGAACAATGTAGTACATCACAGAACAATGTAATACATCACAGGACAATGTAGTTCATCACTAGACAATTTAATACATCACAGGGCAATGTAGTACATCACAGGACAATATAGTACATCACAGGACAATGTAGTACATCACAGGACAATATAGTACATCACAGGACAATGTAGTACATCACAGAACAATGTAGTTCATCACTAGACAATTTAATACATCACAGGGCAATGCAGTACATCACAGGACAATATAGTACATCACAGGACAATGTAGTACATCACAGAACAATGTAGTACATCACAGGACAATGTAGTACATCACAGGACAATGTAGTACATCACAGGACAATGTAGTACATCACAGAACAATGTAGTACATCGCAGGACAATGTAGTACATCACAGGACAATGTAGTACATCACAGGACAATGTAGTACATCACAGGACAATGTAGTACATCACAGAACAATGTAGTACATCACATGACAAGGTAGTACATCACAGGACAATGTAGTACATCACAGAACAATGTAGTAAATAGTACATCACAGGTTAATTATGGTAATTTTCTGTTGTACATCATAACGATATACCTAATGTATATCTAGGTATATCTGACAGCTATAAATGTACGATACAACATTTTCACGTGAGTCTTGAAAATCGGTTTGATCATATACATACAGTAGTATAAGACAACAAAGAAAGAAGTATATATACGAAACAAATAATTTCGTCATCTTAAATGATGCTTTAACAGGATTTATAAAGGAAGTATACACTATTATCTCCATGCCAACGTAAACGAAATAAAACGTAATTCAATCCCCAGACATTACATCCGCAGCTGGCGAAAATGGTCCATATTGTATTTACAGTATTGGAGGACATGGACATGGATACTGTAAGCGCAACCAAGACACATTCCAACTGTTTATTGATGAAACCCGCAGCGGACACGTGCTATTTCATTGTCTTGTCTTCTCAATAATTCATATACTTAAGATTGAGATTGCCAAAGCCGAGACTTTACTGAAAATATTACCCGGATGTTTAATACGTTTCAACCAATCAGATCGCATGTAACTGAACTACATTCCGCCATGTTGTAGACGAAATTGATTACTTTGGCCACAGGACTTAGAATATTGCAAAATTAAAACAAGAAAACAAAAATGTTAAAATCAACATAACCTATGTCTTTATCATCGTATCAGGCTGTCGCCAAGGGAACGATGGGTCTATCGCCGTATCAGGCTGTCGCCAAGGGAACGATGGGTCTATTGACTGGCCATGGGGAAGCATTGTGTAATGTGATCGGGTGTTATTGTGTATGTATATATTATGTATATGTATATCGTATTGTCAGGGATAAAAGTAACACATACGTATGCACGTCACTAGTATTCTAATATAGGTCTATGACGTCGCTCTTGCTTAAATAACCGACTCTAGTTATGTACTTAGCAAAATATGAACTACAATTCGATAGAAGGGGATTCATTCGTTAAAAAATTCATTTCACAGTCATTTACATATAAGGAAAACATAATCGGAGACAAACGTTCCCCTTGGAATAATCCATTTTTACAACTGAAAAATTCTGTCGTGATGTTATTATATTTCACACAACATTTCACATCATTGTACAAAGACCGTTTAATATTCAACATTTTCCCTGTCACGCCTTTTTTGATGAGTTTAAACCATAAATTTCGCAGTAAAACCCTGTCACATGTTTGGGAAATACGTAATTTCTGTATCTGTCTGTCTCTCTCTGCCTCTCTGTCTCTCTGTCAACTTGACTTGACTTGACTTAAACAAGTGAAAAATTAGAAAATGTAGGAGTCATTTGCATGTTCTATGTATGGACACCATTGTCATCCCAAGTGAACATTTACATTTTGTAGTGTTCACTTTCCCGTGGAATTATTAGGCCTCTCATCCGAAGAATACGTTACTGTTTGCGTAAGTCAATATTATATGCTATATATAAACATTCCGTGATGTGACTAATTAACATCACCTTCGTGTCTAATGGACAATGGTATCTACTCCATTTAGTAATTACATTTTTTTGTAATTCATTTGAGGTATTTTGCAATAAGCCTTATCCGCTTCAATAAATGTATAAATGTGTTTATAAACCAAAAGTTGATTCAATTGTTAGCATGAGCAATTTCAATGCATTTCCGTTGCTAAGGAAATTCTGTTGGGTAAAAATGGAGACCTCTTTGGTAAAGTTTCCCAAAAATCTGTCATACTCAATCCTGAATTCTAAGATCACGTTCCATGCTTTTCATATCCTACATAAATATTTCAGAAAATTGAGCGTGGGGCAAAATTTGACCCCCTCCCCTACACACATACAATGTACCAACAAAACACTCGTCACTCGTCAAACCTATTTATCAAATGCTAATCCATATTTATCTGAAATGATATAAGAAATGATATAGGACAAAAGATGTAACAAACAATACAATATAAGCCTACATACAATAAATTAAACCAGACGTCGGAGCGCGCCGTTCTTCATATTAGTATAGGCAGGTAACATATCGATTGTTCGGTGTTGTGGACAGAAAATCACATCTTCATAGCCCACGGATACACAAAATACAATAATCGGTTTTTATTTAGTCACCAAATACCAATATGCTACAACATTAACTGTGTAGTCATATTTTCCAGCCGACAGGCCGGTTGAGACTGTTCTCGAGAACATATTGTGATGGAAATTGTTGTTCTCGATTGAAGTCTTATAGATACAATTATTTTCCTTTATATTATATGGATGATAGTGTCGGGCAATAGCAGCACACTCTCCATCACCAGGACGCCTTGGTCTAATGATCTAATCGTACATTAATGTTTTAACGGGGACACCTGCCCGGTCACATTGGGTTTTCTCCGGTTACTCCAAAAGAATGTGTAGAACCAAATAAATGGAAAAGGTTAGCTTCTCGTCGTCACTTGCTCGACTAGTTATATGCTTTGTACAATGTTCGGAGCCAGTTAACCTCACTGACGAGCTTTCATCTGATCCTAGAACATTAATCTGTGCCGGAATTAGACACTCGATTTCCGGTTCCGATCATTACAAAATGATCCTATTCACGGAATATATATACGATAAGGTAAGAGGAAATCGACTCTATTGACAGATTCCACTTTAGTTTCCAAGTCAATCGTCAGTAATTATGTAATTATCGCCGCCTGTCGACGCTAACTGGAATTACCAAGTGTAATTGTAGCCCGAAAGGTCACGAAGTATTGTTAGCGTCACTGAAAAGATTCTCTATAGGAAACAAGACTTAAACAGCCACTAAATCAGTCAGTAAATCAACGCCGGAAGTTATTAGGAGCACACATGTTGTGACCGCATTTCAAGGCGTCATTAGGGATTCATTAGGATGAAGATAGATCGAGGTAAACAAATCTGCCAGGGTCTTGAATCCGCTCTCGGATCATTTGCTGTACATCTTGTTTGATGCGCATTTCGTCACTATGGTAACATACATTTTATGTATATTGCATACCTGTACATACGGACATATGATTGGTCGTTGGGGATACACTTGTTGATGACTTTTACTTAATTAATCGTATGACGATTAGTGGAGTATATCAGTTGTATATGAGGATTGCGAGTCAAATAAGAATACAAAAGGATAGATTCCCCTTTCCATCTGCACTCTAAAATAACTTCGTCTAAAAAGTGTATAATATGGCATAATTAATCGTAAGAATACGCTAAAATTTTGACAAGTGTATCATTTGGCGAAGGTACAAATGAAATCTTACCCAATAGATCCATTTGTTCATTTGATATCCTCCTGTACATAATTTATTATATATTTGCTTCAGCGTTATGGCATATTTGTTCGACTCGGTATGCATTCATCAAATTCATATTTAATGCGATGGGAACTATGTTGTCGAGCGCATGTATAGCGATAACATAATTAGGCGGCATGCTTCATCCCTTAGTGACATCATTCGGATAAATGGAATCACCATTTGCCTACCTGGTAGGTGAATCATCATGTCAGCCGATACTGGTAAGGTCCATTAATCTTACGGGTCTGAATTTATGGGACTTTCTAATTTATTGTAAGGTATGAAATCACACACGTCTGAATTAATGGACGTTCTATTGTATTGTGTGGTATGAAATCTGACGTGTTTGAATTAATGGAACATTCTATTTTATTGTGTGTTATGAAATCTGACGTGTCTGAATTAATGGAACGTTCTATTTTATTGTAAGGTATGAAATCACACACGTCTGAATTAATGGAACGTTCTATTTTATTGTGAGGTATGACATCTGACGTGTCTGGATTAATGGAACGTTCTATTTTATTGTGTGGTATGAAATCTGACGTGTCTGGATTAATGGAACATTCTAGTTTATTGTTTGGTATGTCATTAATCAAAACACGTCAGATTTCATACCTCGAAATAAATAAGAATGTTCCAATAATCCAGACACGTTAGATTTCATACCTCACTTTGAGATTGTGACATCACTTTGACCAGACCTAGATCTGTATACGGCGGGCGTTTTTCAAATAAGCAGTAGAGCGTACAGTTCCGGGTCATCTGGTTAGATCCTTCTGGTGTAAACTGATATTCCGTTCACACGTTTGCCCTCGTTTTATTCATTTAAAGAAATAATGATTTATTTTTACACACGTCAAAGTATGTTAAAATTATACGTCATCCCTCAAGAAGATTATTTTATTCTCAGACATAAATCCTGAATAAAAAATAACAAGGAGACAAACGAAAATACCACAGCCTCCCAAAACACACACACTTATCACACGGCACACACTTATCACACGACACACACTCATCACACGACACACACTCATCACACGACACACACTTATCACACGACACACACTCATCACACGACACACACTCATCACACGACACACACTCATCACACGACACACACTCATCACACGACACACACTCATCACACGACACACACTTATCACACGACACACACTTATCACACGACACACACTCATCACACGACACACACTCATCACACGACACACACTCATCACACGACACACACTCATCACACGACACACGACACACACTCATCACACGACACACACTTATCACACGACACACACTCATCACACGACACACACTTATCACACGACACACTCATCACACGACACACACTCATCACACGACACACACTTATCACACGACACACACTCATCACACGACACACTCATCACACGACACACACTTATCACACGACACACTCATCACACACGACACACACTCATCACACGACACACACTCATCACACGACACACACTCATCACACGACACACACTTATCACACGACACACACTCATCACACGACACACACTTATCACACGACACACTCATCACACGACACACACTCATCACACGACACACACTTATCACACGACACACACTCATCACACGACACACACTTATCACACGACACACACTTATCACACGACACACACTCATCACACGACACACACTTATCACACGACACACTCATCACACGACACACACTCATCACACGACACACTCATCACACGACACACACTTATCACACGACACACTCATCACGACACACACTCATCACACGACACACACTTATCACACGACACACACTTATCACACGACACACACTTATCACACGACACACACTCATCACACGACACACACTTATCACACGACACACTCATCACACGACACACACTCATCACACGACACACACTTATCACACGACACACTCATCACACGACACACACTCATCACACGACACACACTTATCACACGACACACACTCATCACACGACACACACTTATCACACGACACACACTTATCACACGACACACACTTATCACACGACACACACTCATCACACGACACACACTCATCACACGACACACACTTATCACACGACACACTCATCACACGACACACACTCATCACACGACACACTCATCACACGACACACACTTATCACACGACACACTCATCACACGACACACACTCATCACACGACACACTCATCACACGACACACACTTATCACACGACACACTCATCACGACACACACTCATCACACGACACACACTTATCACACGACACACACTTATCACACGACACACACTTATCACACGACACACACTCATCACACGACACACACTTATCACACGACACACTCATCACACGACACACACTCATCACACGACACACACTTATCACACGACACACTCATCACAAACATGGATATCGCACACAACGACTATAGTATACAGTTATTATATGGATGTGAGGGAAATAACACTTTTATTAACCCCGGAGACATGGGGACAATGGGGACAATAAGAGTGTTATTTTCAGGAATACCCACACAATAACTGTTTTATTATACCAGCATTATATCATTCCATTTTTTTCACTCGAACTTGTGTTCATATCCTCCACTCTTCCTAATGCTTTTTCCCGAAGATAGTCTTTCAGCATGCTAACTGGCGTTTTTATTACTTGGTGTGTCTTTCAGCATGCTAACTGGCGTTTTTATTACTTGGTGTGTTAGCGCTGTCTTTTTCAGACAAAAATCCTTTCCAGCAAGCACTTCTTCATCCAGATTATCGAAATTTGTAGATGAAGCCATTTTCTGAAATGTTCCTGGAGCATTCAGTTGAGCGATTTTTGTAAACAAACTGTGTCTGCTTCCTCTTGGTCTCGAAAGAGCTTTCAGACAATAATATAAGGGATGGCGGTAGAGACGATC
>NW_022979671.1:0-1296 GCF_902652985.1 Pecten maximus | reverse complement strand
TAAGTCTATTGGAAGGGTGGATGTAGCATTAATAGTGTTGGTGGTAAGTCTATTGGAAGGGTGGATGTAGCGATTAATAGTGTTGGTGGTAAATCTATTGGAAGTGTTGATGTAGCCATTAATAGTGTTGGTGGTAAATCTATTGGAAGGGTGGATGTAGTGATTAATAGTGTTGGTGGTAAATCTATTGGAAGGGTGGATGTAGCCATTAATAGTGTTGGTGGTAAGTCTATTGGAAGGGTGGATGTAGTGATTAATAGTGTTGGTGGTAAGTCTATTGGAAGGGTGGATGTAGTGATTAATAGTGTTGGTGGTAAGTCTATTGGAAGTGTGGATGTAGCCATTAATAGTGTTGGTGGTAAATCTATTGGAAGGGTGGATGTAGCCATTAATAGTGTTGGTGGTAAATCTATTGGAACTTGGGTGGATGTCTATACTTGTCTTTATACCATGTCATATACGTAGGTTGAATATTTTATTAGCTCCCCAGAAGAAAGTGTTTAGTTCACAGGGAAGCTACACCACCGGTGTGCCAGTGTGGCACAATATTTTGAAGCAGGATGAAATGAACCAGGGTCAAAATACCATTATGGTGAAATGAACCCCCCTCATGGTATAGTGAATCCACCTTATAATTCGTTTTTAATCGACTTTCTTCGCATGATTTTTTTTCCAGCTTATTCCTCTAAACCTGATAAAACAAAAATTCAGGGTGGGGTGGGGCGCTTCACTTTATCACGGCCACGGTAAAGTGAAGTATTTCACTATTTTCTTACTAATTCACTTTTTTTTTATGTTTAACTGCCCGGTAGCTGAATTCTACAGTGTAACACCTACTTTTAGCTCTGATATTTCAGTAGTAATGCATGGCCTCTTTATGGTATTATCTTTGAAATCTGGGATGCAGCCTGGCGGTTTGACTGTGAAAACGCTTGAAAAGTCTTCTAAATAATAATGTGTTCGCTTTATCCCGATCATTTTACACGATTATTGTTTCATTTCCACACTTCATGTGCAGATCCGGATTCCTGATCTTGTTTTTGTTTTGGAGCTTGCATATTTCCAAAATTTCTCCAATATAAAACTATATACACACGTATATCAATTCAACCCCTGATAATCGCCAGTGAATGCATTCTCATATATCTTCCTAATGACGTCATCAGGTCTGAACTTCTTGTACACAATTGCTTTCAAATATATGTCATCATTTCTTTAATGTATAATGATTGAATTCATTCAGAGAGTTACGTGATGAAGTACCGCAATACAGTTGTTGCATAGTCTGGACTTAAA
>NW_022979670.1:0-1989 GCF_902652985.1 Pecten maximus | reverse complement strand
ACTTTGATATCCTTTACGCCTCTCTGGTTGAACTGAAATCTTGACTAGGATGTTCTGGGAAAGGTGATATATGTATATATAGGCTGAGCCTGTTTTAGGCTGTTTGTACATTATAATTTGTGGAAACAAAACAATTTTGATAAGGGCATTAGCCGAATTGGGTAAATTTGGATTATTTCTAATATTATAGAGATTATAAATTTAACTAGGAACTTTGATGCGTAAAGCCTA
Organism: Pecten maximus; assembly: GCF_902652985.1. Classification (NCBI taxonomy): domain Eukaryota; kingdom Metazoa; phylum Mollusca; class Bivalvia; order Pectinida; family Pectinidae; genus Pecten; species Pecten maximus. Next base: position 1,758 of record NW_022979670.1, on the reverse strand, counting down.
TATCATTATTTCAGACGCTGAGACGGCTGAAGTGTGAGAAAACAAGATGTGTATCGTTTTAACAATTATTTTAAATCATATCTTAAATTCCACTTCGCTTTGCAGAACCTTGTTTCATGGTAACCTGACGGAGTCCCATTGGAATCACTGTCCCAATGATCAAATTAACGTAGGTTATGAACCATTAACCAATCAATTTATCCTTCTTGCTGACGTCACGTCATGAATATTTAAACCAAAAGGCGCCAAAAATTTTAGCATTTGCTCCTCACTTCCTAGAGTGCAATTAGCGTCATTCTAAAGAGTATACATATATATTTATTAACAGTATCGCTATAACTTTGACACCGTCTTTTTAAATTTCATTTTTTTTCTAAAAATAAACCCACAGATATACATGTATATGTGTTTTAGAAAAAAACCCAACTTATTCGTTGATGTTGTTACCATCAATGTCCTGAGCTCCATCACATTTGCTTCATTGGCAAATATCCGTTTGGCATTTGTAGGGAGCGTTCAAATGATGGTTTATGCAGTAACTCCCGAGGGGTTCCGGGTTTGGTTGATGAAGTATCATTAGGGTGTCAAAGCCGTGATTCCAACTGGGCTCTTCAGGCCGTGATCTATGATGCAGAAATGAGGTGTAAGATATGATTTGATTAAATGGGCATAACACATGTTTAATATCATGATTTTTTTAATCATCATAATAGCACATTATATTCGAAATTAATTGGAAAGAGTGGCTCAAAATTATCCGTATTTCGTTGAAGATTTACCATCGACGTCATCAACACCATACTCTTCAAGCAACTCATCGTCATCTTCCAATCCGCTAGTGCCTACTATCAACTCTGAAACTAACCAAACTTCACCGTCTACGTCATCAACTCCCTTGGACGCAAAATCGCCAGTCACCCAGGATACAGCCAGTACAACAAACAAGCCAAGCGTTGCTACTTCGAAGTCCCAAATTATTAATACACACTCGACTGAGAGACATACAAACGATACCTTTAACAGAACAAGTACACCCGTGACATTAAGTTCAACAGGTAATTTGAATGACACTTCAACTATTTCTAGCGCCCCAAACACTGGGTCAACGTCTTCGGAAACCACAATGGCTGTTAGCGGTTCAACAACTTCTATCCAATCCTCAACATCACAGTCCGACAAGGGTTCAACCACTACGGATTCTACTACGGATGGAAGCACTGTTACTGCTAGCACTACTGTAGGTGCTTCAACAAAACAATCTACTAGTCCCGTTGTAACATCTTCTTCCACTCCAGCAATGAACACAATGGCTGGTAGCGGTTCTACAACTTCTGTCCAGTCGTCAACATCACAGACGGACACAAGCACAAAAGGAAGCACTCTGCCAATATCTTCAAGTGGAAGCACATTACCTGTTACGGAAAGTTCTTCTGTTCAAAGTAGCACAGGTGGCAGCACAACTGTTGCAATGCAGACAACAAGTGAATTTACGAGCAACACTCCAACGACTATGAAGAGCACAGCTGCTTCCAGTACTGGCACGATCCCCAGTTCCGCATCAAGTACAAGTGTAACGACAGAAACGTCACAATCAGCTTCGATGACACCAATTACCTCCTCGTCTAGTACAGTAAGAGAAACATCGACATCAACTGTGTCGTCTTCGCCAACCACATCTTCGACAGGTCAAACTTCTGCAAGCACTGTGGGTGGTAGCACAACAATATCAGCTGTAACCAGCAGTACAAGTGTACCTGT
>NW_022979669.1:0-10419 GCF_902652985.1 Pecten maximus | reverse complement strand
CGTGCAGTTCTGACGTCATTTCTAGAGCTGCTAGGAGCTTCGGATGTTTTTTTCGCACCTCCAGTGGGATGTGATCAACAGGAAAACGTAATTATTTCGGCAAAACTTCCATCGGTGAACAATTAACCACGCTACCGCGGACGCGTGGTTACAATGCTACGTAATATGGTGAGGCTCAACGTGCAGTTCTGACGTCATTTCTAGAGCTGCTAGGAGCTTCGGATCTTTTTGGGCACCTCCAGTGGGATGTGATCAACAGGAAAACGTTATGATTTCGGCAAAATTTCCATCGGTGAACAATTAACCACGCTACCGCGGACGCGTGGTTACAATACTACGAATATGGTGACGCACAACGTGCAGTTCTGACGTAATTTCTAGAGCTGCTAAGAGCTTCGGATCTTTTTGGGCACCTCCAGTGGGATGTGATCAACAAGAAAACGTAATGATTTCGGCAAAACTCCCATCGGTGAACATTTAACCGCGTTACCGCGGACGCGTGGTTACAATACTACGGAATATGGTGACGCTCAAGGTGCAGTTCTGACGTCATTTCTAGAGCTGCTAGGAGCTTTGGATCTTTTTGGGCACCTCCAGTGGGATGTGATCAACAGGAAAACGTTATGATTTCGGCAAAATTTCCATCGGTGAACAATTAACCACGCAACCGCGGACACGTGGTTACAATACTACGGAATATGGTGACGCCCAACGTGCAGTTCTGACGTCATTTCTAGAGCTGCTAGGAGCTTCGGATCTTTTTGGGCACCTCCAGTGGGATGTGATCAACAGGAAAACGTTATGATGTCGGCAAAACTTCCATCGGTGAACAATTAACCACGCTCTAGAAATGACGTCAGAACTGCACGTTGAGCGTCACCATATTCCGTAGTATTGTAACCACGCGTCCGCGGTAGCGTGGTTAATTGTTCAGCGATGGAAGTTTTGCCGAAATCATAACGTTTTCCTGTTGATCGCATCCCACTGGAGGTGCCCAAAAAGATCCGAAGCTCCTAGCAGCTCTAGAAATGACGTCAGAACTGCACGTTGAGCGTCACCATATTCCGTAGTATGGTAACCACGCGTCCACGGTAGCGTGGTTAATTGTTCACCGATGGAAGTTTTGCCGAAATCATAACGTTTTCCTGTTGATCACATCCCACTGGAGGTGTCAAAAAAGATCCGAAGCTCCTAGCCGCTCTAGAAATGACGTCAGAACTGCACGTTGAGCGTCACCATATTCCGTAGTATTGTAACCACGCGTCCGCGGTAGCGTGGTTAATTGTTCACCGATGGAAGTTTTGCCGAAATCATAACGTTTTCCTGTTGATCACATCCCACTGGAGGTGCCCAAAAAGATCCGAAGCTCCTAGCAGCTCTAGAAATGACGTCAGAACTGAACGTTGAGCGTCACCATATTCCGTAGTATTGTAACCACGCGTCCGCGGTAGCGCGGTTAATTGTTCACCGATGGAAGTTTTGCCGAAATCATTACGTTTTCTTGTTGATCACATCCCACTGGAGGTGCCCAAAAAGATCCGAAGCTCTTAGCAGCTCTAGAAATGACGTCTGAACTGCACGTTGAGCGTCACCATATTTCGTAGTATTGTAACCACGCGTCCGCTATTGAACTAACTCATGATTAGAGAGTAGCTTAATGATGTTTTGGTAAAAATAGACATTGACATAAGACGGGGTACATAAACTGCGCAATCACGACCTCGCGCCTTCCCGAATATCGATTTCGATATCCCTGTCGTGTAAATACCTTTCAACATGTATCTACTTTGTTCTTTTGATATATTTGGGGCAAACTGACCTGGAACCCACACCAATAAATAAATCCGACGGTTGTTAGAGAAACTCCACTTCAGCACATTAGATAACGTTATATCTAAAGCTTATTGTCCGACTTCAAAACACTGAACGTTTTCCTGTTGATCACATTCCAATGGAGGTGCCCAAAAAGATCCGAAGCTCCTAGCAGCTCTAGAAATGACGCGGTAGCGTGGTTAATTGTTCACCGATGGAAGTTTTGCCGAAATCATAACGTTTTCCTGTTGATCGCATCCCACTGGAGGTGCCCAAAAAGATCCGAAGCTCCTAGCAGCTCTAGAAATGACGTCAGAACTGCACGTTAGTTCAATAGCAGACATTAGCTACCGAAATATATGCAGGCAGTTAACAACTTGTGTGTAAATCACGTTAAAATGTTAAACATATTAATCTGGAGTTTTGTGTTTGGAATAATTATGATGGGCATGGACTCTTATGAAACGACCTTTACAATAGAACAGACAAATGGATATACCGATACCTGGAGGAATGTGAATAACACATGTTCACTTTTAGGTACTGGACTTAAAGGAAATATGTGGACACAGAAGGTCACCGCAACGAATACCAACGACATTAGAGAACCAGCATGGATATCAGCCCACGTAGAACGTACCGGAGCTTGGTGTCAATAGGATCATGTTAAAGACGAAACACCCATCAGAGTAGATCGAATCTTTTACCATCTCGGACACTACATAAGACATTGCTAGTATAGTTTCAGAAAATGTTCTCCGTAATATTTCAAAACAGGTATCAAGTGCACACCTTCGAAAATCATTTCATTCGTTGATAAACAAGCCTGTTTTTTTTACATAATAATGCCATGACACGCACTTTCATCCATACATTATCTAACACCCATGCACACTTACATGTAATGTTGTTTTTATTTCTTTCGTCATCAATCATGATCATTCATCATCACAAATATCAATATGTCCAAAAATTAATTAGATATCATAACACATACATGTAATCCCTTACTTAACCGCAAACTCACACTTGTACAGGGACTGGTGACGGACACTGAGATTTACTCAAGGCTGTTCAATGATATAATTGTTGTTATAATAATATATACATTTGTGCATGTAAATAGTAATGCAATAACATTAAGCTTGCGGAAAGAAATATACCAAAATTAGAATAAAGTTACACAGACGACAAAGTTTTCATGTACTTTCTGATGTCATGTATTATATATATATATATATATACATTTTTCTAATGATAAGCATGTCATTGTAAAATTTGTATTGATTTTTCCCACTTCTTACAATCATTCACAATTTTTTCTCTAGCTCCCTCCCTTTTAATGTTAGTGATGTATTTCTGTACTTTATAATGATCAAGTATATAATAAATCAATGCGTTGATGTTCAGTGACTTATGTAGACATCTAGTTCTGTAAATATATACTTTATAAGTAAAATTATTTAATTGTCAATTTTGTATAATGCAGGGTTATAAGTATTAATCTTGCTAAAAAGTATTGTTTGTTTGTTTAAAGAAAAGGGAATAAAAAGAGCTTCCAATAAACAAGCATGTTTTAATAATCACATTTAATAGAGAATGAAATGTCACGTTAATCATGTATAACGGTTGATCAAATTCTAATTTCAATTTCTATCTAAGAATGTTTTATTTTGAATTAGACTCTTAATTATTTCTTATGATTTTGTTATTTTGTTGTTGTTGTTTTTTTCGTTTTTTTTTTTGTTTTTTTTTTTTTTTGTTTTTGTTTTTTTTTAAATCAACACTTCATCTCTGAATTATTTCGGTACTGTGTATTTACTCATTTTCAATTTTAGATTTACTTTTACTTACAAAGTAATCCAAACCAAACTGACAAGGTCTAGATTATCGAACGAAAATCGTATTAGTCTAATAGTCGTGTCGTCTCGACAAATACGCAAACTGGGGTATTGAAGGGCAAGATCCGAATTCAAAATAATGAAGGGCGGCTTAGATAAGAAAGCGGAGAGGCGTTTTGTTTTATTTGCATCAGTTTTTTTCTTTGGTGGTGATTACTACATATCGACAAGGTATATGCAAATGATGTCGCTTTCGCAATTTCACTGAGAGATATTTCCTTGTACGATAACATGTTTACGTCTATAATGCGCATCAGTTTTACCTCCTTTTTCTCACTTGCCGCACGCGTCATTCCCTAAATCTATATTTCACTTATACAGCCGAACCTTGATATATCGAGATCAGTGGGGTCATGAAAAGGCTTCAACATATCCAAAGTATTCGAGGTTATCAAGTACCCTTTAGATAAAGCTATTACTTTCGGAATCGAATTTTACATTCGAGTTAAGCAGAGTCTTTCAATTATCAAAGTACGACATAACAAAGTTTGACTGTATTAACATGATTGAGTTTTTCATCGTAGGATCTTGATAATTAATTTTCTATATCTATAGCTCGTTCAGGATGTAAATTAATGTCTTTCCGGCGTATGCTCACTTAATTTCCTTTATATCCTGTTTAAATATATTTTTAGTCAGAACAAACACGTTTAGCTGTTGGGTCAAGTCTATATTTTGACGCCAACATTGATACGGCGTCGTCTGGCTAATGTTGATAGCGAATTGACCCAAATACATGTATAAGATAAGAAATGAATTATATTTGACAATTTTTTTTTTTCATATATCTATGAGAATAAATGATATGTTGATGTTGATTTAACTTCGATTGTAATCTATTAACAATATCAAACTATTTATCAGCTAGAAATTCCGTGTAGTTATCTTTTCACACATTTTAAATATCAACACGTTGTATATTTATCGCGCTGGTGAGGTCAGAAAGGTTTCTAACTAGTGGTAGCAAGTGCGCAATACACGTTCTCAGTAATAGCACGCTGTAAGAGCCTGATTGTTTTATGCAAATAAATGTTTTGTATGCTGTAATTTGAATCAATTATATGTAGATGCGATTATCATACTTTGAAGACGAATACGGACATATGTCAACGTTGTATAGCTTGTCATCTGTTTAACACACTTCCGCCATGACATCTGGGCCACTGAATGATGCTTAGCTACATCAAGTAAGAGGTTTTGAGCTTTGGGAGGAGGGGGGCCGTAAGCTGTTTCCAATTTGTAATTTTGGCAGGGTTTATTATGCATGTAAACTGATCAAACGTAAAGCACCAATCGTATCAACAATACAATACGTCTATATTTGGGGGAGATAATGGTATGATAAGAAATACAAATAGTCGATCTTATCTGCATCGTGATGTGACGTACAATGACAGACACGTTCTATATATAAAATCGTTAAACGATATTACAGTAACTGAGAAAGATAGACATTGACATAAGACGGGGTATATAAACTGCGCAATCATGACCTCGCGCCTTCCCGAATATCGATTTCGATATCCCTGTATCCCCACTTCAGCATATTAGATAACGTTATATATAAAGCTTAATGTACGACATAAAAAACACTGAATCTAGATAACTTTCAAGTCCTAGCACATCCACCCAGGTCATACGCCGTTCATATACTGATACACGTAACCCGGAAGTTCAATAACAGATATTAGCTACCGAAATATATGCAGGCAGTCAACAACTTGTGTGGGAACCACGTTAAAATGTTCAACAGATTAATTTGGAGTTTTGTGTTTGGAATAATCATGATGTGCATGGACTCTGATGAACTGACCGTTACAATAGAACAGACAAATGGATATAACGATACCTGGAGGAATGTGAATAAAACATGTTCACTTTTAGGTACTGGACTTAAAGGAAATATGTGGACAAATAAGGTAACAGTGACGAACATCGACCACATTAGAGAACGAGCATGGATATCAGCCCACGTAGAAAGTACCGGAACGATGAGATTTTTAGGCTGCAAATTTGAAAATATACAAATTCGTGGTTTAGAGGTATCACGCCATAGGATACCGGAGTGTATTTACTTCTGCGGTTCAAGCGATATTCTTCTTTATAGAAACTATTGTTATTGTGCCAGTAGTGTTCGGACTAGCAAACATTCGAACTGTTTGGCGTCAAGGTGTGGCAATAATGAAGAACTGCTTTGTGGACAATCAGAAAACCAGTCACAAAAATGTATGTGTCATTACAAACATTATGGAACAAACTTTACTAATACAGTAACGAACGATTCATGCAAGAATGACCATGTAGACAACTGTACTCTTCCGTCTCAAAACCAAACGCGGTGGCAAATGACATGTCAGGCAACAAATGGGCAATGTCAATTCCATTGGAATGGTTTTATCTCAAGAGAGGAGTTCTATTGGGGAACCTCCTCATCAGCAAACAATCAAGACTTCTGTGTTGCTATTCATAGAGTAACATCAATCAACAGAATCATACCTGTTACACTAGCGTGTTCTAAAAACCTAACTGGGATATGTAACAAGGGAACTAGGATATCGATACCTCTACCGCCTACACACCTGCCCACAACAAGCTTCCCTACAACAGAAGGGTATGATATCTTCTCCTCTGAAGTGAACACGAACAAAATTTCGAAACATACTACATACGACACGATAACCAATCGTTACTCATCAAAAAATGTGGAATCTGATACCCAACCCGATACAACTTCCAGGTTAAACAGGATTGAAATTACTACTTATATAGATGACTTAACTTCCATGAAGATATTACAGTCGACTAGTCAATTAAGAGAAGATGACCAGAGAAATATTTTAGGTCCTATCATAGGTGGAGTGGGGACGTTCGTCGTGATTCTGATTGTGAGTGTGGTTGTCATACTATTTCTAATCAGAAAACGTAGACGTGAAGAAAATGCTACATCCGAGCGACCTCGTGAGTTACACAAACTTTCTACCGGGAAACAGCATCAAAACCAATACATTAACTGTACTGCTGATAACCCTACAAGTGGAAAAACAAATCCAAAAGAAGATAATGGAGAATATGATACTTTTGCAATTAATTTAAAGCACGAGAGCGGATATGACCTGTATGATCATACTTCAGGAACAGGGGACAACATGTATGGACGTTTGAATCAGAAAGCAAACTCGTCTTCGGGGAATTCTGATATTTATGACCATTCCAACGCCGCAGTCAATGGAGACACATATGATTCATTCCAAGCTGGAGTACGCCGAGAAGACAGTTCAAACGATTATTACGATCATACATTTGATAGGGAAACCTACGGGCATCTTGGAAAACGTGCCAGTGGTATGGAACCAGCTGACGATATGTACGACCATTCCGGCGCAATAGTCCAAAGTGATGGAGATGTGTACGATTCTTTCCAAACAGGGCGGGGTGGACAGAAAATACCTTCCGATTCTGATGAGTATGCGAGTGCCAATACTGGCTATAGCAACTTACAAAAGGGGGGCAAGACTGTGACTCCAAATGACAAATGATACGATACAAGGAATGGGGCGAAAGGAACCAAATAACCTTTCCATGAAAGGAAGCAAATATGATGATGACAAAAGACAATTATTTTCATGGAATGAAAATGTTAATAGCTTGACCTTTAGATATGTAAACAACATATTGTTGATATATATTATGTATATATTATATATCAGATAAAAATTACCAGTATCTGTTTTATAGCAGAACCATGAACATCAGAGCATCAAAGAATACTGCGTTAGTCAAAAAGGGAACGGAAATATTTTGCCTAGTAGTGTTGTAATTTGATATTGCGTTTTTCTTTGTTTAAATTCCCTGTTATTATACAAATGAAGTAAGAACGTGCCTGCAATGTTGATATGTATGTGGAATTTATTTCACTTACCAAACAATATATCTAGGATAGACACTAGAAATCAGCAGATTTCAGACTTTAGGATTAGTGTGGTGACTTAGTTTTCAATTCATATAACTCTTTGTTTTTCTGTATGGGGAGTGTGCATATGTGCAAGCTATATCCATAGCTAATTTTATGTAATGACACATACAAGTGATATCTAGGTTTTTGACCATTTCACTTTAAGAGTTGTTTCCCTTTATCCTATAGGATCTTCTTGATTTTCTACCACAACGTCCTGTGCTATTCCACTCTCAGGCCATTGTATAAATGTCCCAACTGTTGGATATATATATGTTATATATCACTAAGTGTAATATGACCTTCCGGTCTCTTGATTGGTCAAAAATTCGAACTTTGACCTGAGCTGCAATTGTTATTATCGTCATCAATAATCGAATGACGTCAACGGTACACTTTATTTGTATCCGCGAAATAAGACTTGGCCACGCTCCCTTTGATTTAAGCCGATATTATTGTGGTACAAACAGGTCACACGACTCGTGATTTTTGGATATTGAATTTATTTCACACTTGTTATTTTTTAAAAGTTACAAAAGACACTCGCTAAAGTTCATGTCTTTTTTTACTTTAAAAAAATTACTTACTCGTGTGAAATAAATTCCATATCCAACAACCACTCGTTATGTAACCTCTATGTCTAACACGACGCTTTGTCATAGTTTTTATTATCGAGTATATTATCCGATAACGAAATGTCTGTGCCCTACTATACCGCTAGATAAAGATTCTGTTATACATCCCAGTTGTAAGGAATACATTTCCTTTTTGTCCCTTTCCCCACATTACTACATAAACTGTTAAAAGCCAAAAAAGAACAACTGTGACAGTGTTTCAAACAACACGCGTGTTAAAATAGAAAACGACAACTAACGCACAAGAATATTTTAGTACAATCTGTGTAGTATTTCGTGCATGCTTTATATCGACACTTCGACACAATATTTATATATCGGCATCTTTCAAAATAAATTCAATAATTCGCGATCACAGGTGGTAGCCACTGCTGGTGGATTTTTGTCCCCAAGGATTTACGAAATATGTTCATCACTGTAATTTTTAATAATGTCACGTTTCAGAATATACCCATTTAATTAAAATTCTACTGAAATGAAATATATCGTTAGATTACGTAATTCGTATATCAAATACTGTAATGCCTTCGTTAAGTGCCTTAGTAGCCTACATGTTTTAATGTGGCTGATGTAAATTGGCCTGGTACTCGTTTTACAATAATGCAAGGACGTTCACTGCAACAAATACATTAGCGTTTTATTAGGATATTGTCAAATATATCCGCTCTGGTCATGTTTCCTACATGTACTGATACCAGTCACCCGGAAGTTCGATATGAAACGGACCTAGATATCCCTGCATATCAGAGGTTGACTCCGTAAACATGACCACTGTTAAAATGTTAACGCAATATTTCTGGATCTTTTTCTTGGAAATCATTACTTTATGCATTGACAATGTTGTGACTTATGTTCCAATTGAGCAGACAAGTGGATATAACGATGCCTGGACGAACATGAGTCTCACGTGGAAAAATAGACAGCCTGGTGACCAGAGTCAACGCAAACGACATTAGAGGAACTGAGTGGATATCAGCCAATATAAAACGCACAGGGAGGATGACGTTTTTAGGTTGCTACCGTAGAACAATACATACAGGAGCTTCTGGTTTAAATGTATTCCACTATAGGATACCAGAGTGTATCTACTTCTGTGGATCAAGTGATATTCTTCTTCATCGAAACTATTGTTATTGTACCAAAGATGTTCAGAAACACAAACATTCAAAATGTTTGGCGTCAATGTGTGGTAATAAAGACAAACTGTTTTGTGGACAAGAAGAAAATAATTCACAAATCTGTATGTGTGGATACAAAACTATCACTTCGAATCGAACCAGAACTCAGATAGGAGATTCGTGTCCAAATGTAGGTTTATTTAACTGCTCACGCCCGTCTCAACATCACTCAAGTCGACGATGGATATGTCACGGAACACATGGAAAATGCCGTTTTCAATGGAATGGTTTTGTCATGAAAGAAGAGTTCTATTGGGGACCCTCCTCAGCAAACAACAATCGAGACTACTGTGTTGCTATTCGTAGAGTTAAGGCAACCAAACATCTCACACTTGCAACATTACCGTGTTCTACTAAACTACCTGGGGTATGTAACAAAGGAACTAGGATATCGACAACTCTACCGAGTACACATCTGTCCACAACAAACTTCCCTACAACAGACGGGTATGATATCCACTCTGACATAACCTCAAATAAAATTTCGAAACATACCAAATACGACATAGTAATCAATCCTTATTCAACAAAATATGTAGATACTGATACTGTAACCCATACAACATCCAGTTTAAGTAGGATAGAAAAAACTACTTATATAGATGGTTCAACTTCAATGAAGATATTACAATCGCCCAGAGAATTAAGAGAAGATGACCAGACAAATATCTTAGGTCCTGTTATTGGTGGAATAGGGGCGTGCGTGCTGATTCTAATTGTCAGTGTGGTTGCCATAGTATTTCTTATAAAAAAACGTAGACGCAATGGAAATTCTAGATCCGAAATTCCGCGTGAATTGGACCGTATCTCTATACAGAATCAAAACCAGCACATCTTCTCTGACGCTAACTATGTTGTATACGAGGAAGTAAACCGAACAGTAGACAATGGAGATTATGATTTATTTACCAGCAATGTAAAGCACGTGAGTTTAAATGACC
>NW_022979668.1:0-4886 GCF_902652985.1 Pecten maximus | reverse complement strand
CGCCCCTTTGAAAGGAATGTTTACGTCTATCAGTTACCGGTCCTTGGTGATACAATCTGTCCAAAAGCTTTACGATTATGCGGCGGTGTTATATAAGTATCGCGATTTTACCACAAACGATATGGTAAAACGATACATTCTTTCAATATTTAATTCTAATGTTTTAGATCATACATGCAGATCCGGAAGGACCAGCCGCCCATTGGACCACGACGGAGATATGGCCGACGGATATCCGGTCAGGTATTTCCGGCCAGTCTGGGTAATGATTTTTTTCCTGTCTTTTGCTGTTGTAGGATTGAAGGGCAGATTATTTGTCAGATTCAAGTTCTTACAAGGCTACATTCAAACCTTAACGAGTGGTTATGAATGCACCAAGTTTGAATGATGTTTCTGTACATTTGCTTCCCTTTCCCTACAAACAGTATCTTTTGATACAAGTGATAGTGCCTTGTAGCATCAGTGACGCGTCCTGGTGATACAAATCTGTCCAAAAGTATCTTTCGATTTGATCGCGGCGGTGTATATAAGTATCGCCGATTTTACCGAAACGATTTGGTAAAACGATACATTCTTTCAATAATTTCAAATTCTAATGCTTCTTAGATCAATACATTGCAGATCCCGGAAGGACCAGCCGCCCATTGGACCACGACGGAGATATGGCCGACGGATATCCGGTCAGGTATTTCCGGCCAGTCTGGGTAATGATTTTTTTCCTGTCTTTTTGCTGTTGTAGGATTGAAGGGCAGATTATTTGTCAGATTCAAGTTCTTACAAGGCTACATTCAAACCTTAACGAGTGGTTATGAATGCACCAAGTTTGAATGATGTTTCTGTACATTTGCTTCCCTTTCCCTACAAACAGTATCTTTTGATACAAGTGATAGTGCCTTGTAGCATCAGTACCGCGTCCTGGTGATACAAATCTGTCCAAAAGTATCTTTCGATTTGATCGCGGCGGTGTATATAAAGTATCGCCGATTTACCAAATCGTTTTGGTAAAACGATACATTCTTTCAATAATTACACACTCTAATGCTTTTTAGATCAATACATTGCAGATCCCGGAAGGACCAGCCGCCCATTGGACCACGACGGAGATATGGCCGACGGATATCCGGTCAGGTATTTCCGGCCAGTCTAGGTAATGATTTTTTTCCTATCTTTTTGCTGTTGTAGGATTGAAGGGCAGATTATTTGTCAGATTCAAGTTCTTACAAGGCTACATTCAAACCTTAACGAGTGGTTATGAATGCACCAAGTTTGAATGATGTTTCTGTACATTTGCTTCCCTTTCCCTACAAACAGTATCTTTTGATACAAGTGATATTGCCTTGTAGCATCAGTACCGCCGTCCTGGTGATACAAATCTGTCCAAAAGTATCATTCGATTTGATCGCGGCGGTGTATATTAAGTATCGCCGATTTTACCGAAACGATTTGGTAAAACGATACATTCTTTCAATAATTTCAATATTCTAATGCTTCTTAGATCAATACATGCAGATCCCGGAAGGACCAGCCGCCCATTGGACCACGACGGAGATATGGCCGACGGATATCCGGTCAGGTATTTCCGGCCAGTCTGGGTAATGGATTTTTTTCCCTGTCTTTTTGCTGTTGTAGGATTGAAGGGCAGATTATTTGTCAGATTCAAGTTCTTACAAGCTATTTTACAAACCTTTTTGTATACAACTTTCATGTACAATCTACGCTTGTTTCAATTCATGCAGTTCTGAATGATCCGCCGCTTTACCAGACGATTTGGCACAATATGGTATCATTCTTTCAATGAATAATTTATGTCTTTTTGATATAGATTGCAGGGAGTGACCAGCCCCTTGGTACAACGGTAGCATAGATCCGGTCGGTGATATCCGGCCAAGTTGGGACTGTTTTGCTTTGTTTTTCCTCAGTTTTGGTTAAGGGATTGAGGCAATTATTGGATTCAAGTTAACAGGGTCATAATCCTTTAATTGTTATGCGCTCCTTTACTAAATATCTTTGTACATATCCTTTCACAACATTCTCTATAATACACATGTAATGCTTGTCAAAATTCAGTCCCGATCCGCGGTGATTCACACGTCCGAATTACGTACGATTTGTTAGGTATTTTTCAATTTTAAAAATTTTAATCCTCTTTGGTAATGGGGGTTCATTTGCCAAATCTACAAGCTATTGACAACTAATTCGGTAGGAATGCACCAGTGTTGTTTTCTTTGTTCTTTGCCGAGGATTGGTTCGATATTCGCAGTCCTTGCTTCAAGTACCTTCGCTAAATTTGACCCAAGTGTTGAGTTTGTCGTTCTTTCAACAAGTCTGAGTTTACAAACTTGAAGTGTTTAATCAAACACATTTGTTATCTTACATTGTTCCGAGTGACATCCGCGGTATCAAGATACCGCGGATCGGAGTTTGGCCAGTTAGTTTTCATATTCCCCTACTTTTTCATTGAGCCGGAGGAGGCGCCTTGTGATCAACACGGGGAATTAAAAACCCGATCGATTTGGTTTTTCCGGCCAGTTTGTAATATTTTCCTGTTTCTTTTTGTTACAACAGATTTTTTCAATAAGTTTTGCAATTCAAACTATACTGTGTTAAATCACAATTTCGATTGATGGCGTTTCTTCCCATTTACCAAACAGATATTACGATATCGTCATGTATACAAGGCTACCTTCAATACCCTTTAACCGTGAGTTATGCAATGCACCAAGTGATTTTGAAATGATGTTTCTGTACATTTGCTTCCCTTTCCCTACAAACAGTATCGTTTTGATACAAGTGATAGTGCTCTTTGTATCATCAGTGGACGCGGTCCTGGGTGATAACAATCTGTCCAAAAGGATCTTTCGATTTGATCGCGGCGGTGTGCATTTAAGTATCGCCGATTTTACCGAAAACGATTTGGTAAAACGATACATTCTTTCAATAATTCAAATTCTAATGCTTCTTAGATCAATACATTGCAGATCCCGGAAGGACCAGCCGCCCATTGGACCACGACGGAGATATGGCCGACGGATATCCGGTCAGGTATTTCCGGCCAGTCTGGTAATGATTTTTTTTCCTATGTTTTTGCTGTTGTAGGATTGAAGGGCAGATTATTTGTCAGATTCAAGTTCTTACAAGGCTACATTCAAACCTTAATGAGTGGTTATGAATGCACCAAGTTTGAATGATGTTTCTGTACATTTGCTTCCCTTTCCCTACAAACAGTATCTTTTGATACAAGTGATAGTGCCTTGTAGCATCAGTACCGCGTCCTGGTGATACAAATCTGTCCAAAAGTATCTTTCGATTTGATCGCGGCGGTGTATATAAGTATCGCCGATTTTACCAAACGATTTGGTAAAACGATACATTCTTTCAATAATTACACACTCTAATGCTTTTTAGATCAATACATTGCAGATCCCGGAAGGACCAGCCGCCCATTGGACCACGACGGAGATATGGCCGACGGATATCCGGTCAGGTATTTCCGGCCAGTCTGGGTAATGATTTTTTTTCCTGTCTTTTTGCTGTTGTAGGATTGAAGGGCAGATTATTTGTCAGATTCAAGTTCTTACAAGGCTACATTCAAACCTTAACGAGTGGTTATGAATGCACCAAGTTTGAATGATGTTTCTGTACATTTGCTTCCCTTTCCCTACAAACAGTATCTTTTGATACAAGTGATAGTGCCTTGTAGCATCAGTACCGCGTCCTGGTGATACAAATCTGTCCAAAAGTATCTTTCGATTTTATCGCGGCGGTGTATATAAAGTATCGCCGATTTTACCAAATCGTTTTGGTAAAACGATACATTCTTTCAATAATTACACACTCTAATGCTTTTTAGATCAATACATTGCAGATCCCGGAAGGACCAGCCGCCCATTGGACCACGACGGAGATATGGCCGACGGATATCCGGTCAGGTATTTCCGGCCAGTCTGGGTAATGATTTTTTTCCTGTCTTTTTGCTGTTGTAGGATTGAAGGGCAGATTATTTGTCAGATTCAAGTTCTTACAAGGCTACATTCAAACCTTAACGAGTGGTTATGAATGCACCAAGTTTGAATGATGTTTCTGTACATTTGCTTCCCTTTCCCTACAAACAGTATCTTTTGATACAAGTGATAGTGCCTTGTAGCATCAGTACCGCGTCCTGGTGATACAAATCTGTCCAAAAGTATCTTTCGATTTGATCGCGGCGGTGTATATAAGTATCGCCGATTTTACCAAACGATTTGGTAAAACGATACATTCTTTCAATAATTACAACTCTAATGCTTTTTAGATCAATACATTGCAGATCCCGGAAGGACCAGCCGCCCATTGGACCACGACGGAGATATGGCCGACGGATATCCGGTCAGGTATTTCCGGCCAGTCTGGGTAATGATTTTTTTCCCTGTCTTTTTGCTGTTGTAGGATTGAAGGGCAGATTATTTGTCAGATTCAAGTTCTTACAAGGCTACATTCAAACCTTAACGAGTGGTTATGAATGCACCAAGTTTGAATGATGTTTCTGTACATTTGCTTCCCTTTCCCTACAAACAGTATCTTTTGATACAAGTGATAGTGCCTTGTAGCATCAGTACCGCGTCCTGGTGATACAAATCTGTCCAAAAGTATCTTTCGATTTGATCGCGGCGGTGTATATAAAGTATCGCCGATTTTACCAAAACGATTTGGTAAAACGATACATTCTTTCAATAATTACACACTCTAATGCTTTTTAGATCAATACATTGCAGATCCCGGAAGGACCAGCCGCCCATTGGACCACGACGGAGATATGGCCGACGGATATCCGGTCAGGTATTTCCGGCCAGTCTGGGTAATGATTTTTTTCCTGTCTTTTTGCTGTTGTAGGATTGAAGGGCAGATTA
>NW_022979667.1:0-1000 GCF_902652985.1 Pecten maximus | reverse complement strand
AATATATCGTTATATAAATATAACAAAACTATATGTAAATTCTCGACATTTATTACAGATGTAGTATATACATCAGAAATATGAAGGTTCATGATACATATTTCGTTGTTATTTACAAAAAGTTAATCATGTAGTATGATTAAACCATTTTTTTATTCAATGCTAATGATATGTAAAAAATACAAAATGGTTTTCATTCTAATGATTAGCTCAGGAAACAAGTATGTTTTTTATGAATAATATTGCACTTTAGCCCGATTTGCATCTGGCCCTAACACCTGACTCAGTAATAAATGTCTCCACCCAGCAGTACATTTAGACAATAAATTATTTCCAAATGTCTAACTATAATGCAACTGTGGGTAAATATTATCATTTTCAGAGCTACACTCATAATTTCACAGACACAAACTCCCATAGTTTCAGTATGTGTTAGAGAATATTAAGAAATTCATTAGTCATAACATTATCATATGACATGTATAAAGACAATGTCTGCCATACATAAATACCCAATAACTGAAGTTTTCAAAATTATTTACAATACATACATTATATGTAGATTAATTAGAATTATACATGGAAATTCAATATCAAAATAAATCAAATGCACACATTAAACATGTTCAATTGTGACAAAATCGTATGACATGCAAGTCAGTTTTTGTCATACAGTACATATCCCATTGCCAGTACCTACGGTCAGTACTTGGTGACAGCCCCACATGGAATTCAAACTCGCGACCCAGAGGTGGAGGACTAGTGACTAGGCAGAATGTCAAACACCTTATGCACTTGGCCAACGAGCAAAATCATTTTTGTTTTCGTGTTATGACTCAAAAACATAAAAAAATATATTGAATTTAATTCTTAAATCATTTTGAGTACCTTAAAAATGTTTTCGTTTCAGTTAATTGTTAAAGATACATCACCAATAAGTAACTCTTGCATATGAATTCCGTTGATTTACAGTGTAAGGGATATAGCCTGAACAAATTTT
>NW_022979666.1:0-24836 GCF_902652985.1 Pecten maximus | reverse complement strand
ATTACTGGCACCTACATGTATTGTCTGAGCTACCTGTGCAATGTTAAAAATAATAAAATATATTTGATAGCTAAAATTTATGATTTACTCCAAGGAAAAACTCATGTTTACAAACATAATTGTGTTAACAACGAAATGTTATGGGATGAATAAGCAAATAATTCTGTACATGTATGTGAAATTTCAATGAATACTGCAGTATGCACTGAAAAGTCATAAAAAATCATTGAAAATGATAGGCCTACTTTTACAAAATGCATGAAATGTACTGTACCTTCAAGTTTCGTTGGTGTTTACTACTCTCTTCGTGCTTTCTATAAGAATCTTTTCTTTTAGTGGAAAACTTGCATATCACGCAAGAAAAAGGTCGCTTTTTAGCTGCGTTGATCATGTAAACAAGTCGTTCGTCGTCTGCCATGTTTGATTTTTGACAGATACGCGTCTTGAATGTTTTGATCAAACCTTTGGTGCAAAGCGTCTAAATGATAACGTTTGTTTTTGATGCGGCGCGCGTGCTATCTGTCAAAAGACGCTGGGCGATTGTGACAACACTAAGCCTAATGGAATATTCTCAGGTAAGCAAATATTATCCATATAAGCAGTTTTACTAATGCTGATCCCATTTACCACTTTTCACGAAATGGTGTAGGCCTATTTATATCTAGTAGGTCAAAATTAAGTGAACGGCACATTATTGAACATGATATGCCTTCGAGATCAGACCAGAGTACCGGAC
Organism: Pecten maximus; assembly: GCF_902652985.1. Lineage (NCBI taxonomy): Eukaryota > Metazoa > Mollusca > Bivalvia > Pectinida > Pectinidae > Pecten > Pecten maximus. The sequence goes on along the minus strand of NW_022979666.1, from coordinate 24,100 downwards.
CCGGGACAGTCACAGCGTAGGCCTATTTGTAATACGTTACTGTTCAAGTCGAATTAAAGATGAATTAGAAAAGCCATACGGTATTGTATAAGTTCACTTTTTACTCCAATCTCGACAATTTTCCGTTATAAAACCTCATTTATCACAGTAGCTGTCGTCTGCCTCTAGGTTTGATGACGTCACGATTAAGGTTATAAATAGTAGCTCAAAAAAACCCAACCTGTCGAGATGTATGTCAACAACGTCGGCAATTTATCGGAGCTCGAGGTTCAAGATTTAATAGTTAGCTAGCGTTCATGGAAGAGAGATCTAGTTTGAAGTTGTAGAGAGTTAGGTTAAAAGTTGAGAGTTTGGATTTTTGGTCTTACTTGCCATAAGTCTTTCCATTTTTTTTATTTTGCTATTAGATTCTATATTCTATTATAATAATTCTTTGTTCTTCCAATTTTTTTCTTTGAATTTTCCTGACTTTATCTAAAAATTTTGTACACTTAGGCCTATAGGGAATTGTTTCCCGTTTCATCTCATAATATTTTCACTGTTTTCCGATGTGTATGACCAGAGAAATCACAATTTATTTACAAAATCTAATTTTGACGTTTATCAGCTGTTTATATATTTTGGTAACGTCATATAGATTTCTATATACTGTAGAGCAATGGCGTCACACGGAAATTATCAGTGTAGATAAATACAAAACGGGGAAAAAATAAAATAAATATGAGAAGAAACTATGGATATTTCTTCCCAACATGACCAAATATGGTCAAAATCCGTTCATAAACAAAGTCATGAAAATTCATTCAAAAAATGTGGAAATACAAAGAATATATATTTAAAGCAAAAGAAGAAAAATTGAAACACTTTTGGCACGTTACTGTATATATATATATAAAGTTAATTGATCTCTATTAACTTAAGTGCACCTCAGCTCAGGCTTACAATGTATCTCGGTCAGGCCAAAGTTACACAAGTCAAGTCGGCTCATCATTACATATGCTTTCATTTTGACCAATATGGTATCTTCAATGTAATAAACTGATAAAAGAAATTAAATTGAATACCATAAAAATTAACAAAGTGTCCAAAAACTCACTAGCATGAAATCAAAACAGTATATATCGGCTAACTTTTGCTAATCATAGATAATAAATACTATATTCATAATGTTTATTGAAATTAAATAAAATTGATGACATCACAATAGCAAATGTTGCAGTCTTATAACAACATTTGCCTTCACTATTCATTACAATGGAAGGATGCAGAGAAAATGAAGAATTATATAAAAAAAATGTAATTATTAGTGAAATTAAAAAACATATACAGTAGATTCTAGTAAACCAAGACTTATCCTGCAATTCATTCCAAGTCTTTACCATGAATTTAGTATTATAATTACTGATGAAATGAACACACCTCTGCAGAATTCAAGTTTACTAATATTAAACTTTTATATACCTTTAAAGGATTCAGCTCCGTTGTTCGAGGACCAAGATTCTCAAGATGTGGGTGTGCGTGCAAGTATTGCAGCAGCCCCTTGCAGAGGTTGCGAGGAAAATAAAATCCTCTTACAGCAGATATGTAAGTATGTTTAAATCAATACAGCTGATAAATGGAAAGTTCTGCATACACTTAACATGTAATTTAAGTTAATTATCATAATATACATTTACGGCCCTGTTGGTAGGGTGATATATGAAGGTTTGTCTACCTGAATTAGTCATACTCCCCCGAGGGTGAAGCCAGAGGGGAATATGACTACTGAGGGTAGACAAACCTTAATTCATATCACCCTACCAACAAGGCCATAAATGTAGGGCCTCACAGTGAAGACTGAGTCATAATTGTTTATTATACAGAGGAAAAAAAACAAGCATTAAGTGAAGTTCGATCAACAACCTCAATAGACTTTTATAATAACATTTTTCAACAATTATGAAAAAGACTTTTAGATCACAACTTTTTTTAGAAGTTCATAAAATTTTGAGTTTTTATCTAGTATTTTTCAAAGAACGACAACTCTTGCGAGAATCAGAGGGAGGGTCAGCATGGGGGCACGCGCTGCCGTGGTATATGATATTTTATTTTACCTTGCTCACGCAGTGCCGTGGGATATTATACAATTATGGCCCTCTGTGTCGGGATATATCCAGAATTATGTCCCTGGGAAGGGTTATTTTCCCGAGGGTCATAATAGTTTTATTATACCGAAAAAAAACCCACAATAAATTGAATTCAAAGATTCTGGGCTGTTGTTGAAAAGATCGATCGCACGATCTGTTTCGATACAATATGCTTGTAAATTTAGCTTGAAGAGCATATTTTGTGGCATTTTTGGTGTTTAAAGCATCCTTGCTGTCCAATATCGCTGTTATTTCTACTTCTGTTGATCGGCCAAATCGTGATGACACTGCCATTTCAAAAGCCTGTGTTGTTGTTTGTGTTTTTGGAACCAGACGACAACAAACGCAAAAGAGTTCCACTGCCCGACTTCCGATGCAGGCGCGTTCGATGACGAAGGGTTATTCATCGGGCGGAGGGGTTATACACCGGGGTATAATACTCTGCTGCCATGGTTACATGGTTATTCGACAGGTTATACCCCGGCAACGGCATTTGTCGGGGGATATTTGATTTATAAAATGTCAGGTGATATGTTTTCGTCCAATGAAAAGAATTCTAACAAAAGTGAGGTATAATAAGAAGTTTTATACCACAGCCACGTTTCGGCTAATCACAGACACTTATAAACACAAGGTATAATAATCAAATTTATCTAATTATATAAATGGCCATCTGGCCTCATACATGTACAATCCAAGTCCACATTGTACTGGAATAAATTAATACATTTTCCTGTTTAAGGTTTATTATATATTTGAGTCATACTGTATTAGGATGTTTCGAGAGTACAGTGCTCAGCTGATATACACTATATATACACCTAAGTACATGAACATAAAGACTATATGTGCCCCACAATCCTATGGCTATGTGCATTGATTAGGTTGCCCTATTACTAGCGTGAGCTGTAGGGAATTCCAAATTTGCTTCAGCTCTGTCAGTAGAGCATCAGGCTGGAGAGCCAAGGGTTGCGGGTTCGAGCCCTAGCGATAGCACTATCTATATAATTATCCCTTTTCCCCACCTGTTCACTACAAATAATCAGATACATAATATAGGGTCCACACTGTGTAACATTCATTCAATCAATAGGCTAGAAAACAACCAACCTTCACGCGGTTAAAAGCAAATATAGACTAAGAGCCAGATAAATTGATACAAAAATAACACAGAGCAACTTACATGTACATACTTGTCTTCAGTCTTTAATAATCATGCATCTTTGGGAGAAGTTCTGTAGCTGGCCTCATTTTTATTGTGTAGGTATATGTAATACTAACAAACGCGGAAGACGCACTCAGAACGCCAAGGGATGGGTAGTACTAATACAATGAGAAATCAGTAATACTAATCAATCACATTGATAGATTTATGAGTGAGAATGAAAGTAAACAAGTTTTCCAAATAAAAGAGACAAATTTTGATTTATTGTTTCTCAATTCAATACTGGGCCCTTCGACCCAGGCCAATTATTCCTTAATTATGCTGCTGAAAAAAATGTTCTGGTTAAGACACAGTTAAACATTTATTGATATTAATTAACAATTGCCATTTGTATTTTTCAGTACAGGAACTGAGGGAACTGAGAAAAATCACCTCAAAGCCCACATTAAGGGAAAGTGCAGCCACTTTCAGTGTGGAGAAATCATCGTTAGAGGTTAGTAAACTGATAGAATCATAATTATAATAATAACAATAATTCGAGGTTCTTATATATATACGCTTTAATTTTATCACTTCCTTAAAGGTCGTCTCAAAGCGGTTCACAAATTATTATCCATGCTTATAGGGCCTTCGCAACCAGCCAGTATGTTCTCAACTCCCTGGGGGAGCATACAACCGGTGCTGCCATTTCGATGCTTATAGCTAGCATTCTACAATTTCTAGCACTACCTTAACACGTAGTCATTTGCAGCTGAGTAGACTGGAACAAGTGGAGTAAAGTATCTTGCTGAAGGATACAATACGAGTGCCGGGGCCGGGACTCTAACTCACAACCTTTCGGTCACAAGCCCGGCGTCCTACCACTAGACCACCGCACCTCCATTATATACCCGTCATTGGTATATGAGTCCTACTAGTAATGATACAATGTACACACATATATATATTCATACATTTACAGTCTACACTGACATTCACTCGATAACCAATGTCCCTGACAAACTCGAGTTATCTTCTCATATCTATACTTGAGAGCTCCCTTTCTGTGACGTCAACATAATTCAAGGCACAATTGTGTGATACGATTGACATCATCAGTTATCAAATAATTTCTGTAAATTTCATATACAAATGATTTGCATTTCTGCAATGTTCTTTATGACTTCCAGTACATTTATGTTATCAACTAAACACAATATAAAAGGTTAAGCTTTAAATATACCTATATCGATACCCTGTATCAGTTTAACTTCTCCAAGCAATATCCAAAAAATAATGATATACTGTGTAAAATTAGAGACATTTATATCAGACCAATTAATCCCTGGTATATACATGTATATATTTTTCACTATATATAAAACAAACTATTAAATAGCAAAGAAATGAGAATTAAAGCTCAATTGTATCATGATCTTAAATATGTTCAAGTCATATACTATATACATATATTGCAGAATTGATAATTAATACATTGTGTTTAATGCATTTAATGAACTTTTTATAGAAAATTTCAACATATTGAATTTCAGAAACCATTGACTGAATACATAAAACAAAGATTCAGAACTTATCCTTTCATACAAGATACAGATGAAGAATTGTTGGTAAGTATAACAGTACCAGGCTAAAATAAACAACAACAAAACAGCTACATCAAAGAGAGTGTTGTTTGGTTGTAGTAACACAGTTATAATCAATTAAGCCAACAAGCATTTGATGAATTGTCATTAGTCCCCTGCCAGTGAGGGGTTAAAAAGTTTCTTAAGGTCAAGGTCAATGTCAAGGTCACTGTTTTTTAAAATAGATGTTAGTTGATATTGTCAATTACATCAATTATATAATTCTAATATATGAACTGGTAAACATTTCATTATGACATTATGAAGGAAAGCTTCTCATAATACAACAAGAAATATACTTACCTGAGTATAAGGTCATCTAATCAAAGGTGAAGGTCAAATTTTGTACCTTTTTACTGCTTAATATTCAACTGTTGGTCACAATTGAATAAGGTATCAGCTGACCAGTGCTCAAGTTTGTGGGGTTAATGGCCAAGGTCAAATGTTATTTTTCAATATTCCAATCTAGTTAAAATTTGAAGTTAATTATTAGTAATGTATAAACATCATTTATTGATGTTTCATTCACTTAGGTCCATCTATTTATACATGAGACAGTGCATAAATTGATTCATATGCTCTTCTTTTTAGATGAAAATCAAAGGTTTGTCTACTTCTTTTCCAAATAAAGAAGTAGTAAAAAGTGCATGTAAAAAGTACTGCTCCAGGAAGATGGTTGACTTCAGAAGTCAGACAAAGGCCAAGGTACTACTAAAATGTATAAAAAGTTGAAAGTTAAAACAAATATACTTTACATATAAAGGATGGTATATGTATTACAGTAGTGGTTTTTGTCCTTGTGAGCTTTATTGAAAACCACATTAACGTGCTTTCTGAGGCAATGTCACATTAACATTAAGTTGAAATAGGTGCTTTCTGAGCCAATGTAAAAAATTGTTGACGTATAGGCAAACATGGAACCAAAAGGACATCAGGCTAATGTCCGATGGTTTTGACTGCATCTATTTATGCAATTAATGTTTTAGCAAATGTTGTTACAGTCCTATGTTTACATTTGCTCTGCATTTCCCATGGACACAATGATAAGAGGCAGTTGCTGTCATATCACCTATAACACCCAGTGCCTCAGGCTATAACACTATAACAAGCCTAGCAGGCTTTATTTAGTTTGTCATCAATAGCAATGTGTGTTATAAGACCATAACAACTTTTGCTGAAATATTCATTGCTTAAATAACACACATTGCTATTAATGACCAACTTAATAAAGCATGATAGCTTAATAGTTGCTAAAACCTTCATTACTTATATTTTGAAAGAATTATTGTGCTTTATTTAGTTATTTTGAACAGTTTTTGAAAAGCAAATCAAGTGTAGACTACAATGAAATTGATGACATCACAATAGAGATTAATGACGTCATAATAGCAACTTTTGTTACAGTCTTATAACAATATTTCTCACAATGTATAACAATGGAAGGATGCAGAGCAAATGTAAACATATAACTGTGAAAATAGTCAATATTAACACTGAGTTTATGGGAAGCCATCATACAATATGTAAATATTTTTAACAACATTTTTAGGTCACCTGAGACAAAGTCTCAAGTGACCTATTCTAATCCCCTTTTGTCCGTCGTCATGCGTCGTGCGTCCGTAAACAATTTACATTTTCGACTTCTTCTCCAAAACCTCTAACCAAATTCAATGAAATTTGGCTGGAAGCTTCTATGGCTAAAGGTCAACCAAAATTGTGAATTATAAGGTCCCCCCCCCCCCCGCCCTGGGGCCTGAGGGGCGGGGCTAAAATGGGTCAAATTGACTAAAATTTCAAAAATCTTCTTCTCTACTCTCAGATATGGTGGAATCAAATACTCTTCATAAATGGAAGGGTCTTAAGGTGCTTTACCAAAATTGTGAATTTCATGACCCTTGGGTCTCATGTTTGCCCCTGGGGAGGGGGTAAAATTTACTATAGTTTATATAGGGAAATCACATTTTTGACTCCAATTTGTTTGATTTCAATTGGAATTCTTTCTAACTTGGTTCACATTATCAGCATGGGAAGAAAGTTTGATGACATGCACATGTTGGCCCTGACTGACCCCTAGGGGCTGATAGGTGGGGCCAAAAAGGGTCAATTAAATTAACTGAAATATTTCAAATCTCAGGTGACCGTTAAGGCCCTTTGGGCCTCTTGTCTACTTTGATGTCATCAATTTCATTGTTGTCAAAGCTTGATTTCGGGTTCAAAAATTGCTCAAAGTAAGTGAATTGACTTTTGCTGTATTTCTTCATAGCATTAATATTAAGTTTAAAGCACTTTTTAGGTAAGTAAAGTAAAGACCAGGAATAGAAATGCTCAAACCCAAAACTATCATTACTAATACCTCGTTAAAATGTAGTGATGCTAATCATAAAAGTACTCTGTTTTCCACTTTTGTTTCAGTTGCTCAGCAAAGAGGGTGTGGATCCGGCAGAGATGTCATTAGGAGGATTGGAAAACTATCTGTTTAAGAAGTTTGGGGAGGCGAGGAGATTAACAATGTGCCTTGTAAGTATCAGTGGTCAGTTTTGAGAGTTGGAAAAATTACTAGTACAAAATCTTCAAGAAACATATCCTCTGTAACCTACTTAATGAAATGATACTTTAAATGATAAGAATCAGAATTGTTATTCAAGAACCAGAATTAGAAACCACCAGTCAAGATATTGGCTTACTTGTGGCTTCCTTGGGAGGACTCAAACAAAGTAGTTAATTAAAAAATACCTTGATCGTGATCCTTTAATTAAGATTACAGGGCCCCTGGTCAAACCTCCATGTGTTCTTTGAAATGTTTTTAACAGGCATAGATAAAACTTTAAGGTTACAAGTGAGAGGTTAAGACCAAGTAAGCAATAAAGGCCCATGGGCCTCTTGTTGTCATAATGAAATACAATTTATTGATCATGAAATATATTTACAGTTTCAACTGTGTTTGACTCTATAACCTTTGTTGGACCCATTATCATTATCACCGGATAACTGTAATCAAACACGTGCCAAATTTCTATGACGTCGACAACAATACATGTGGGCGAAGGCAGCTATCCAAATCCTTCAGTTTGAATCACAATTGTGTGATGTCACCAACAATAAGCATGGGCGGAGCAAACAACGACTCATTCTGTTACATTTATTGAACCATTCTCACGTTTATTAGTTTTGAAATGAAATCTGTGTCCGAAAATGGGACTATAATGAACAAAATAGTTACGAACATTTCACAGAAAGATACTGTAAATATAAGAATTAACTTTCTATTTTGTTTAGGTTATCGGGGGATAACTACAATGAAACACGGGTAAATTATACATAACCGGCTACGTCGGTTTATTGAATTTACCCGTGTTCCATTGTAGTCATCACCCGATAACCTAAACAAAATAGAAAGTTAATCCTTAAATAAAAGTGTGATATATCACAAAAATAAATGAAGTTATAAGCAATAACAATATTAGTTTTCATTCGGTTCATAGGGTATATACCAAAAAAATGTGTGCCCTTTACATAAATAGCATATAACTCACAAAAACATTGTAATCACTCCTTAAATATACATATGGATCAGTATGCCAGCTCATGATCAGGTTGTAATATTGCATGTGTACGGGACAGTATTATATAGTGAGCCAGACAGTGTCTTTTAAACATATATATCTCTACAAGATGAATTAAGTTTGAGTGTGTATATTCTTTATGTATTTCAGAGATGTTATTGCCATGAACAGCGGTTATGGAGGAGGCCAGCTGGTAGTCAGAGGACCAAGGACTTAGACTTTTGGGGGGGGTTCAGAGTGTTTATGGAGAGGGTTATAAGTAAGGAAGAGAGTGGGAAGTGGGAGAGAATGAAAACGAGGGAGGAAGGGAGAATTGAAAGGTATGTGAATGTAAGTGCATAAGAGGATTGGTGAGAGCTAGCTAGAGAATTTCAAAATTGAACATTAATAAAACAATATAATCATATATTCCATTTCTGTTTGTTTTATATATGCAGTCTTGTTCCAACACGGTAAGTTTACCCTTGGTTTGGTTTATTTAGTTTAACGTCCTATTAACAGCCAGGGTCATTTAAGGACGTGCCAGGTTTTGGAGGTGGAGGAAAGCCGGAGTGCCCAGAGAAAAACCACCGACCTACAGTCAGTACCTGGCAACTGCCCCACGTGGGATTCGAACTCACAACCCAGAGATGGAGGGCTAGTGGCAGAATGTCGGAACACCTTAACCACTCGGCCCCGAATTTACCCTTGGAAAATATTCCAGAAATAGGCAAACGAGACACTAATGATGATTCACCTTGACTGTTTTATTTACATACCGTATGTATAAAAGGTTAAAACGAGAAAAGGTTGATCATTTAGTGCCTCCTTTGGCTATATACTCGTATAATAAGCAAAGTAAAGGGATGTACAAAGTTTAAAACTGATAAGAATTATCTCTCTTCAGCATTCTATAGCTGTTGATGTCAATTATTTCATTGTTCAGGGATGACAATTGAGCAGCAACACGTCCAGATCGATGCAGAAGGATTCATCATGCATCATTCATTATTTTTACATGCTAAATTTTCCAGGTGAAATTCACGTGAATTTCACGTGAAATTCACGTGAAATTCATGTGAATTTCACGTGAAAAAAAACAGCATATAAAAATCAAATGGACAAAAATTTCACGTGAAATTCACGTGAAATTCATGTGAAATTCACGTGAAATTCACGTGAAATTCACGTGAAAAATTTCACGTGAAATTCACTTTTTTACCGCTTTTCACGTGAAATTCACGTGAAATTTTTCACGTGAATTTCACGTGAAATTCACGTGAAATTCACGTGAAGACATATTGCCTGTGTATATATATACGTGTATACGTGTACTTTTAGGCCCTTGTGGAATCAGCTCCCGAGTATCACTGACAGATGTCGCCCTGGAGGAGGGAATGATTCTGTCCGATGGTAGGTTTTCTTAATCTTCATATTCTCTAACTTATACAGTTTAACTCTTAGACTATTGTTGTTTGTAAACTATATACCGTAAATGTGCGCATATAGTGTACACACTCTTGTGTATAGCGTGCAGGTACGTTTTTGAGGTTTATTTTCAAAGGGGGGGGGGGGGGGAATGGATTTTTTTTTTATTTTTTTCTAATGTTTAACTTTAACTGCATGGTAGCTGAAAACGCCAGTGTCAGACAATAGAAATTTGTAACAAAACCACATTACAACCTTTAATTCAACTCATTGTTCAGATTATATTAAGACATGTTGTGAAAGATGACTGAATATACAATGTAATGTAATCATTATCTATATTGCCTACAATGGCAGGTGTACAGTCTACGATCACATGAGTGAGGTACATAAATACATCTGTGTACAAGCTTGACCAGGTGTAGACTACCCTGATAGTGGTCACGCACAGCAGAAGCATCACCTTCAGGACGAGCTCACATAAACACCTTCGTTTGGAGAAGTCAGTTCGTCACATTCATTCATAACAGACATATTGGTTTGATAGGTTTACATTACACTGCGATAGGCCTAATCTGCTCGCAAATTCGAGCTAAAGAAGTTTTCTGCAATTTCAATCAGATTTTCACTATATCCTTTTTTATTTCAGAGCCAGGTTATTATGAAGATGGACAATTTGGAGTGAGAATTGAAAACCTAGTTTTTGTTAAAAAGGCAAAAACCGAGGTAACATCAGTTTTGTTAACATTAAAAATTTGTAATCATGTCAGAGCCTAAAGTTATGATAATGTAGTTTGATAAATTATAGGAAATTCTACATAATGTTTTGACAGCAAAGAGATGTTTGGGTTTCACTGAATGTTTAATTCAAATGGCACAATATATATGCGAGATTCTCAGAAACTGACATGTATGAAATTGGCTATTTATTATACAAATTCTTTTAGAAGTTAACTTTTATGAAATGGATTATAAATCACTTCAGAAACTTTTATGAAATGGATTATAAATCACTTCAGAAGGAACATTTGCAATATTTGATGTATATCTAAACATTGTTTTTTTTCAGTACAATTTTAGAGAGAAGGGTTTCTTAACCTTTGAACCCTTGACCTTGGTGCCTATCCAGACAAAGATGATCTGTCCATCTCTGCTGAGTGAGAGGGAGGTAGGTTAAATAGAGGTCAGAGATTAGATACAGATTCAATATATATACTAGGTTAATCAAACTTATAAACAAAAGATATGAATTAGGTCAAGGTCATATTAAATGCCAAGGTCTTATAATTTTGTTATGACCTCTGAATGCTGAAGGTCAAAATTTCTTTTGTACGTGTTTGATACATACTAATTATATACCTGTCAAAAAGTGTGCAAAATCAAAAAAATGGGGTTATGGGGAATACTTGTTTTACTGGAATACCCTGCTATTATCTGTATTTAATATAAAGATATTTTCTATAATCAAGTTTGGATGGAATTTCTACCCTCTAAAAAGGCCAGAAGGCCAACACATCAAAAAATTAATTTGAAGTAGTAGGTGGGCTTGAGGACAGTGAAATAGCATTATAGGCTCACCTTGTCCAAAGGACCAAGGTGGGCTTACATGTATGCCTTGCCTCCGTCGTCTGTTTGTTAGACAGTCTGTTTAACGAAAAAACATCTTCTTCTTAGAATACTGATTGGAATTTAACCTAATTTGACTGGAAGCATCTGTAAGTGGTTAGGATTAAAAAAAAGCTACAAATAGTGGTCAAATCCAACCAGGTGAGCAATACAGGGACGGTGGGCCTCTTGTGGGTATGAATCAGCTTATTACCAGACATGGATTTATTACGGGATAAATATGGTACCAATTAAAAATGTCATTAATAACCTGCCTATAGGTACAAGAAAGTGTAAATAACACTTTAATATGTACTTATCAAAGAACACAGTGACCAATATATATAGATAAAGTATGTATAACCAACAGGTGGAATGGCTGAACACCTACCACAGTAAAGTCCGCGATGAAGTGGGTAGTGAGTTGAGGCGACAGGGTAAGCAGGCAGCCCTCGACTGGATGATGAGAGAAACGGAGCCACTCGGCTGAGACCGTATCACGCTCCACATGTGTAACACGACAACAGTCTAATATGGGTCCAGTGCTAAATCAGGTCTCGATTCTGTGTTTATACGAGTAAGGATCTGGAATAATGTAGACAGGGAAATGTTTTGGTTTGAGAATTTTTATGTCAGCTGATATCAGGATTTGTTTACCCGTAAGTAAATCTTACATCACAAACATTCTAAAAATGAAAGATTTGAGAATTTTTCTCAGTTTGAGTTCCTGTATCGATGGATGCTATGGATATTTTTCGTATGTAAATCTAGTACAAATGAAGTGATTATTTACATATATGTACAGCTGAATGTTTGTATTGTGAGGTGATGAACGTCGCCAGTCCCTGATTTTATAACAATTTACAATTTTGTTTGTAATTATATATTTAGGTAAATTCTGAAACTTTCTGCTGTGTCTATGTAACCTGTATGACAATGTATGTCCACAGGTAGCTTACATTTCATTACTTATTGGAATATCATATCATGCCCTAACGTTAAATCATTTACATTTCTCGGATTATAAGGATTATACTAGATACACTTCATGAAAAAAATCACTTCATGATCTGAATGCTGTGAAATATTGTGTGTCGAATCAGGAGATCTGCATAATACAGCTGTTCCACCATTCTAGGATGCATAGGTGATGCTAGGGACATCACACAGCTGTTTCCTTGTTTGAGGACTCATCAGTGATGCTAGGGACATCACACAGCTGTTTCCTTGTTTGAGGACTCATCAGTGATGCTAGGGACATCACACAGCTGTTTCGTCGCTCTAGGACTTGTCAGTGATGCTAGGAACATCACACAGCTGTTCCACCCTTCTAGGACACATCAGTGATGCTAGGGACATCACACAGCTGTTCCACCCTTCTAGGACTCGTCGGTGATGCGATGGATAAAACTACTTGTCAAAACAGAGTTATGTTCCCTGATCATATAACAATGGCGGTGTGTGTGATATAAAGTGGTTACCTGATGTCCATTTGACCTCAAAGAAAAAACAAAAACAAATCATTAATTTTTGGCCTTTGATATCTACTGCCTGATGTTTTCCATGCCTTGTAGCTGTTGATATTTACATCCATGTTGTTGGTGTTACATGTGGGTAGTGATGAGTGTGAGGTATACAAGATTGTTTACATGTTTATTCAGTGTCAAATGATGAAGTTTGGTTAAGTAACACACACAGTGACAAGTTTTTTTCTGTTACCCGTGCTAAAGAACTGTGATGTAATCAGAGGCTGTGTTACTTAAATTTGGTGAATTTTTTTTTAATTTCATGTAAAAATTGTAATTCTTTACTTTATTACTGTAGTTTTGTAAAAAAAAATAATAAATTATACATAATTATCACATGTCGGAAAAAGGCATTGTTTTTTATTGACTGGTGATGCAGGGTGTGATATAAATACAGTACTGTACACATAGGGCCTTAATTAGACCACCAAATATCAGAGGTCACCTTCATACAGTACTGTACACATAGGGCCTTAGACCACCAAATATCAGAGGTCACCTTCATACAGTACTGTACACATAGGGCCTTAGACCACCAAATATCAGAGGTCACCTTCATACAGTACTGTACACATAGGGCCTTAGACCACCAAATATCAGAGGTCACCTTCATACAGTACTGTACACATAGGGTCTTAGACCACCAAATATCAGAGGTCACCTTCATACAGTACTGTACACATAGGGCCTTAGACCACCAAATATCAGAGGTCACCTTCATACAGTACTGTACACATAGGGTCCTTAGACCACCAAATATCAGAGGTCACCTTCATACAGTACTGTACACATAGGGTCCTTAGACCACCAAATATCAGAGGTCACCTTCATACAGTACTGTACACATAGGGCCTTAGACCACCAAATATCAGAGGTCACCTTCATACAGTACTGTACACATAGGGTCTTAGACCACCAAATATCAGAGGTCACCTTCATACAGTACTGTACACATAGGGCCTTAGACCACCAAATATCAGAGGTCACCTTCATACAGTACTGTACACATAGGGCCTTAGACCACCAAATATCAGAGGTCACCTTCATACAGTACTGTACACATAGGGCCTTAGACCACCAAATATCAGAGGCAGCTTCATACAGTACTGTACACATAAGGCCTTAGACCACCAAATATCAGAGGTCACCTTCATACAGTACTGTACACATAGGGCCTTAGACCACCAAATATCGGAGATCACCCTCATATAGTACTGTACACACAGGACCAACAAATATTGGAGGTCACCTTCATACAGTACTGTACACATAGGGCCTTAGACCACCAAATATCAGAGGTCGCCTCTATACAGTACTGTACACATAGGGTCTTGGACCACCAAATATCAGAGGTCGCCTCTAGTCTCGTGAAAAAAAAAATCATTCACAAAAATGAAATTTACAGAAAAGCAAACAAATATATTTAATCTGACAATCAATAAGTTTTTGTCCAAGAATTTGTACATTGAATTCTTTTGGTGAAAGTCATCTCCTTTGGCAACCCCATGCTACATGGTCTGTCTAAAAATGTACTCGGTGAGACATTTAGGAATGTCTCCAGTTACTGTGAAACAAATGGGAATGTCAAACACTGTCATCAATGAATAATTAAACACAATGTCGTCATTAACCCAAACCCACATACTGTACAGAAGTCATTATGACGAGCGAATGCTGGCATATTCTACACTATAAACATACTTCAATATATCAATAAGAGCTCTATACAAAAATTCTTTGTCGCTGAAATATATACTGTAATCCTTGTGGTTTGCTTAGCTATATATCTATCTTAATGAAAAAATATTTCTAATGAATCATCTTAAACAAAAACAAACATTCAATATTTTCAGCAATATAAACAAATAGCATCGAATAATAAGGTCTCTGGATCTATGGAAATGGTTTCTAGACAATTGAATAAAGAGGTCCCTGTATCCATGGAAATTGTTACTGGACCATTGAATACTAAAAACAAGGTCCCTGTATCCATGGAAATTGTTTCTGGACCATTGAATAACGAGACCTCTGTATCCATGGAAGCTTTTTCGTAATCATAGAATAACAAGGACCGGTATGTTTTGTATAACACATTTAAATAATTGAAGTTCTACACTGAATTACATGTATTTCAAATTCTTTAATTTTCAATTGAAGCAAAAAAACAAAGAGAAAATAACAACTACATTATGTAAATTTGTTTCCTGTATACAGTTTAAATTACATGCAATCATCAGTAACGAGCGTTTACACAAATCAAACAAAATTCTTGTAAATTTCCTTAAGCATGCAAAGTCAAGAGAAAAAAAGGAAATATACGAATTCGAACAAAATGAACGATAATTGATCAATAGGTAAAAACAGTAGGTTACAAAATAAGGCTTGCAATGACTTTATGTTATCGTCCTGGAATATATATGAACAATAAAACAGGATTTAACAATGGTTAAAAATAATAGGTATTTTTGTACAACAACACGCCTGGATACATTACAGACAAATACAAATGTAATTAAATATTTTCATAATTAACTTCATTTAAATCCGATACGTATGACAAAAAATACTGCATACTTAACACAGAAAGGTAAAGGTGAGGTATTTCTTACCAAGGTCAAGGTCAAACTTTATAATGCTGAGGTACTACCAAGGTGAAGGTCGTGAGCTTTTAATAAGGTTATAACAATGACGCATTAATCAATGTCAAGGCCAAGATGGTGATTTACTACCAAGGTGAAGGACGAAAAATGTACTTTGGTGTATAATCAAGGCCATAGTCAAAAGGCGATGAACCGCCAAGGTGAAGGACATACATTGACGATTTCTCAAAGTCAAGGTCATGTATAATTGCTTCCTGTATGAGATGTTCTAAACCTGCTTTTCTGTTATAAACCATGTCTATTTTAGTCTAGATGTGTATTTTTGATTTGCGTAGATCATAATGGTCTATTTATATGTCGCTGATTAGGACATTTCATAAACTCGAGAGCAGCTGAAATTGAAATTGCACACCGCCCAGAATAACTGATGATAGTTCCCGAATGTATTTTAAAAGTGACCAGCCAATGGCTTTGAACAGAGGATGAATTTCATTATTGTAAAGATTATGTCTTAAGAATCAGAACATCGGAACTGGTAAACTGGTAAACCTACTGACAATTAAACCCACATGTAGCTTCATGTCATAATAAGGAACCGGGTGTACCGGTCAACACTAATCTGTAACATATTCATACAACAACCCATCATATATATTAATGAAAAATGATCAATTAAAAATCCACAAAAAAATAACGTTTTTACAGTATACTGTCAAAGATGTTTACTTGGTATTTTGAAAATATACATATTATTGATGTCGTTTCCGATCATTGGAATGTAGAGCATTTCGTTGTTATAGAAATACAAAGATTACAATTTTCTGGAATTCTTATCACATTATAAATTAAATAATTTAATTTCCCAATTTTGTATTTTCCTAAATCAGAAACTAATATTAGTCAGATCACACAGTGCTTATCAAAAATATAAATATGTCTTCGAACTTTGCCTGTGTTCACGTTGACTATTTTTATTCGACTTAAACATGAACATATAAATAAACGGGGGAAAAGCATAAGTGGGACCCTCATATCAAAATTAAATCCATATACATGTATACTGTAGGGCTTTGCTTCAATGTAACAAGGGACATAACTCCGGCAGCCTCCAGTATATCACGTTACACGCTTCAATCGCATCGGAGATTTTCCGAAGATTACCGACCATTTTTTCCGAGATTGTAAAGAACGCCAAATTTGGGTATGAAATGCTCGCTGTTATAATATACAGTGTTCTTTCATTGTAAGGACATAAAAATATTTTTGTTTGTGACTCATATTATAATAACAACATTTCTGTATTTAATCACGGACTTGACCAACTATTCGAACAGTACACAAAGTCGGTACAGTTTTCTGTTACCACAGAAATGAAACGCATTTAACGTTAACCCTATCAATGCTTTTTATTCATTTACTATTTCGTCAGAAAAGCCAGATATAATGCCGAGATAGCTTTCTTTACCAAACATGCGTTACTATTCAAAACATGTATAGCAGGTTTTATTTATGCCATAAGAATAGGATTATGAATAAATTTTCCGCTTCGTACATTTTGTAAAGTACACGTAACAGTTTTCTGGCTGCAGAAATTGTACCAGCATGTGTGTCGCTAGTAAACATGGATGGAATTACTGAACCATAAAAATCAATATCAACATCAAACGGCATCTCGCACGAGAGGAGAACGCCGGGACTATCGACTATCGTTATAAAGGACCCGTGTGACTATACAGGAAAAAAAGTCGTCACGTTGGCTTCCATAAAATATCTACACAATTAACATCACACAATGTCGATCAAATTCACTAGAGCGATTAGAAAAGTCATGCAACAGAGATTTTAAGTTGATCTGGTACAAGGAAGCTAAGTATCACAGGGACTTGACAGAAATTCCCATCCCACGGTCTGAATAAGATATTTGCATGTTTAATAGACATATATTGACCGCGGGGTTGAGACGATGTGTCAAGATCCTGTGCGTTTTACTACATTTTTTTCTGGACAGGATATCGGAACCGCCCGATGTCCTCACAAAGCCAGTAGAAGCTATTCGTGTCATCTTTTTATTCATCATGACAAATATGATGGGTTTTAAATGTCTAGATTTTTTTTTTTTTTTTTTTGACAGAGCACGTAATTCATATGTGAAGATTTAAATTCCAATAACATTTCAAGGTTTAATAATTATAGACAACCATCTATATAAGATTTCGTGTAACAGACTTCACTATATTTATATGGTGAACACAAGCTAAATTCTCGTGCTTATGATATCGAGATTCGTTGCCACATCCATCGATATCGGTGATAAAAATGACTCTATTTCGCAGCACAAAACAAATAATCCTCGGACGTGTTAACTACGTGTAGAGAAGATGGAAATTATATGTCGTTAACTCGGCCGCACACACTGTCAGGAAAACTACTTTCAGTTTCACCGTAGTGACGTCATTGGGATGTGGATTATTACTTTAATTAACGCCATTTAAGATTTCTTTTCTTCATTTTAAGTGCTGTCGTGATTGTGTCATTGGCCAAAACACTTAACCTCAATTGCGCATGCTCTGTCAAGATAGCACGTGGCCTCCCATATGTTATTCAGTGAGGTGGCCACCAAATACTACAAGGTGACCCCGTCTAAAAATGACCTCAATTGCGTATGCTCTGTCCAGACAGCACGTGGTCTCCTATATATTGTTCAGTGAGGTAGTCACCAGCTACTACAAGGTGACCACGTCTCAAAATGGCCCTGACAGTTCATGGAATGATAAACCTGCAAGCAAGCTTCCTTTATTTGAGAATATCGTATATAATATTAGGGAGACAATGCGACTTTCTATGCTTGTCAGATGTTTACAATACGCTGGATTCCGTCTGCAATCCTGATATAAATGTCAGAATGTTCGACCTGACATTATTATTTACAGTCAATGATCTTTTGTTTTGATCTGGTGTAACAATTAGTCATTTACATGTTTATCGGAATAAATGGTCTTTTCGGATGCCAGAATAAATTGTGTATATTTATAAGCAAAATGTCATTTCATATATATCAAAACATGTGACATTTGTGGTAATATATTGAGTTTCGGGATTTTTAGAGTTTTGCAGAAACATGTGATATCTTAGGTGAAACAAAGCCTCGTTCTGGAACCTTAAGGAGTTCAACAGAAAGAAAGTTATCTGTCCTGGAAGGAAGAAGATAAAATGTAGGAGATTTTTCAGTTTTAGAAAAGATTTCAGAAAGAATGCAAACATTTTGAACTTGTATGAACTGAAAAATATGTACACGGCATTAAATTTACCTTACTATTTTGAAAGTAGCTGATTCTAAACATGCATGAATTCAATTGACAAATAAATTCAATTTGGAGGTCAGATGCATGGCGTATTGGATAGCGTGCTCGGCTTTTACTAAGACGGCCGGGGTCCCTCCGCAACAAGGAGGGTTTTCTGCGGGTATTCCGGTTTTCGCCAAGGGTAATTCCCCTGCGAGTTTCCATCCAGACCAACAAGGTGCAATGTCATTTTTTCATTTATTTTTTTTCATAAATTGTTGTAAAAATGAATTTCACTAACAATTAAATTGAGTACTAGAAGCTATACAAGACAATGGTACATATGGTAAATGAAAAAAAAAATGATAGGTTTAACAAGAATGCACAACAAATTGACTAGAATATACAAGTTGGAAAGTACCAAATTTTGCCAAACAATAATATTTTGTTGCTGGTTAAACACATATTAATCAAGGGACTTTATATAAAGAAGATTAATTAATGAAAAAGAATTAAAATAATTACTTATAAATTCTTCCTAACATCAGTCAATTATACGCTGCCTCATAAGAAATAACATGAAAAAGCAAGATAAGTTTAAATGTGGAGGGAATCTCCCGTAAAACACTTTTATCTCAAAAAGTTAGCACATGTACAGTAGCATCATTGTACCTTGAAAAGGAAAGTATTACTTAACACTGAACTTAAACCGAGAAAATGTCCTCGTTTAAAATAACATATTCAAAATATATTTTTGTTCAGAAAGAGAAACTGATTTGAATACGTTGTTTATTTTACCAAGAAAACAATGAAAACGAGGGGGAAACATGCATTGTACACAGAAAATTGTGAAATCTTAGAAAAAAGATGCTGACAGAAGCACCAAAGCTTAAACGTTTGTTTAAAGTAAAGGTAAAGATTCTACCGGATCCCATAGACTAGATGGTGGTTACAATAATTTTGATTTTTATCTATCTATACCCTGATTTGATTTATATTAAGTTTAAAACAAATCTTGTCGTCCCAACCGTTAGAGCTGAGATGTGACAAATGTACAATGATTTACGTTGCGTGTAAAACTAAGAGGACTGTGATAAAAAGCGGATTTATGAGGTCGGCCCTATTAAAGGGAGATAATTTCAAGGCAGGTCAAGGTCATTGTATTGCAATTATTCAAGGCCACAGACATGACATTTTGTCATAAAAATGGAATTATTAAAGAACAATAGATGAACTTTGGAAATTTCGTTTGTCAATAACCTCAAAATGGTAAATTGAAAAATACTAATTTCACTTTAAAATTAGATTTGCATAATGTGAATATCATTAAAAATGATTATAAAATTATCATGGTGTAATTAAGTGTAACATTAAAAAGTTCAAATTACAAAATGTGTCAAGGACAAATCATAATTCGGATTTCCAGATCTTTGTATTCCAAAGCCGCAATGAATGACGTCAGCATTTGTATCACGTGTTCGAATTTACTTTCATAAATCGAAAGGTCAAAGGGTGAAATTCTTCTTCCGCGAACACAACCTGGATACAGTTTAGGCTATAGCGTACTCTTATCACTTTAGGTTTGAACACGTCATAAAGCAAAATACGTCACAGTGCCAATGTCGCGTGACCACATCACAGTTTCAATGCCAGTGTTAAGGACATTGTGTCAACCTTCACAAGGTCAAAGGTTCATTGTTCAATGTGACCTCCACGTAGGCAGATTTTGATGTTGATGCAGAGGTAGGATGAATGATTGCATGGCTTGACAGGAATTGGCTAGCCGTGTCCCATTGGTTACTCCAGAACCACAACAGACCAATTGTCTTTGTTCCAATGTTCAGTCCTTTACCGAACCGCTGTTGGCAGGCAATCCTTGTTGCTGACGCCAACAGGCCAGACGATGTCCATACCAGATCTGAAATAGACAACAACATTACATAATACGTGTACACATGTATGTTCATGAAAGGGTGAATGCTGAATGCTGGTTAGCGCATAACATGCATTGGTGGTATCTAATCAACCAAACCTTTCGAATATACTTTACCATATTCAGTTATAATTTTATATACAGTTATTTCAAATGAGGCTAGGACTTTTTTTATGGATTGTTTCATCTTTTTCCCTTGTCACATGCCTGAGACTATATGACGCAGATATTGATCCTAAGTTTATCTCGTCATCAGACGCCTGAGACCATATATCTCACAGATATTGATTCAGTTTTATCACCCTCATCAAACACCTGATAATATTGCATCACGCAAATATTGATCCCGACTTCATCTCCCTTATCAAACGCCTGGGCCATAAGTCATATAATGCTGATGTGTTTATCTCCCTCATCATGATCAAACGCCTGAGACTACATCACGCAAATATTGATCATGTGTTTATCTCCCTCATCAAACCCCTCAGACTGTATCCACCCTACTTATCTCCCCTCATCAAACGCCTGAGACGTTATCTAGGCTACTTAATTATCTCCCTCATCAAACGCCTGAGACACCCATCACAGATATATGCAGACCCTGCACCTATTGACGCCCGGTGTCATCAATACACGGATTAAACTCTGGAAAGTTTAAAGTTGATTCGCCCTGGTGACGACGATGGATTTGGTGAGACGCTGGCCAGGTTTTATTACAATGGGAAGTCATTTTATGCCGCTGAGTTTGACGTGAAGCCAAAACTACGTGACCACTCCGTTCATTTTTCCAGTATAATTCGCGGAAATAGTATGGGAACTAACGACACCAGGTGTTCCCTCAAGTACTCTAAATAAATCATAGAAAATCATCTATGATTGTCAACACGACCTATAGAGTGTACACCTGTTAGGGGCGACAGGTACAGACCACACATACAACGTATATATATATACTAGTATACAAACAATGTACATATAAACAAAAGTGTAACAAAAGGTGGGAAATGTAGCGTCCATGTTGTGACTTCCATCTCAAGAAGGACACACAACCTGACCATTGGCGTTTAGCCCGGTCCTTCATCCAACGAGGAATTCCACCATGTACCACCTCAGGGACTTGAGAAAATGACCGAATTTTAATCTCCCCCCCCCCCCCCCCCCCCCCCCCCCCCCAGAAAAAAAAGTCTCAAAATTTTCTATACTGTAGACTGTTACAAATTCTCAAGTCCTGTGTGAACCACCATATTTGGTATATGGGTATAAATGTAGACAGAGGCAATGAATAAATCGAGACTCGAACCCGGAACTTTCGGAATATTGAAGAACACTCTGTAAACTAGTTGATCTAAATTTGTACATGTCCAGTTCCGCGAAACACACATACACAATTCACACAATTTCAACCAAACCGGAAATAGTTATCATATTTTTTGTTTGGACCTAAAGAGTGTAGCCTAATTATATGTTAAAGGGAAACCATTGTATGCTGAAGGAAACATTAATTATAATAAAAGTGGTTCAAAATTATCCACGACAGCCGATAAGTCCCACCAGTAACAAATAACAACATTTGCGATGTCCCGTAAATAATCATTCCGAGTGGTAAATAATTCCACTTAATTGCCGACACACCGGAAGTGATACATTTAATGTCCTGTGAGCATGGCAAGTGACAGTTGGAAATGTCGCCTCGTCTGTTGTAATGTACCAGGTCCACTGACCATATCGTCACCGGATACTGGCCGAGAATTATGGCCTTTGGGTCATTTCTAGACAAAACGATCCGACAGATCCGATGAATAGGTATCAGACCTACAATTATGATTTAGTAGTGGACAATGGTCAGTAGATTATACCTGTACATCCTTGACCGAGTCCGACTGTTAAATTGTCTGTGTAATGTTCGCTTACATCTGATTTAGTGTGACCCCCAACATCTCAATGTGTGAAACAACAACAAGTGTATAATTATCTCCCCTGTTTTATCTGTCGAAATTTTCAATATCAACTTTCTTAGGAATGTCGGTTTCTGGTAATGTTTGGAAGTGTATTTAAAGGAAAAGTCGTCGACTTGGAAATGGTCTCTAGAATGTCAGTTTTAACTCAATAGATAGAGTACACGAGCATATCATGCGTAAATTATCAAGAAGGAATTCTTCATGTAGCTAGTATTCCAGATTATCATATATATGTACGGTGACGAAGAAAACACGTAGAAGTGTGTAATAAGGTTATTAAAGACAAAGACGTGTGTTTCTATCTTCTATCCATGCACACCATGCACACACACATAATACATATATACAGACGCTGGGCTAAGGTAGTTCTGTCAATTCCCTGTGTCCTATAAATGCTGCATGATGGCGCCGTGCGGCCGCAGAACGTGTTAGTCATTACAGGTAGGTTAAATTGCACTGACAAGATGTCGGTGGAATTAACAGCGCGTGATAAACGTACATGTAGGGGTGTTAATAAGTAGGTCAATCCTACCAATTTTATTACCTTAACATCCCTTCCTTCATGCATTCTCTCTCCAGTCGCATCCTCACCTCCATCCAGTCCCTCTCCAACTACATCCTCTCCCAGATCCCCTCCCCGAAATTCCCTTTCTCAGATCCCCTCCTTCACCCGTTCTCTCTCCAACAACGCCCTTTCCAAGATCCCCTCCACCATCCATTCCCTCTCAGACCAAACCCCCAAGTCCCCTCCTCCCACCATTTCCTCTCCAACCACCTCATCCAAATCCCCTCCTCCATCCATTCCCTCCCTCTCCAACCATCCCACCCAAATCCCCGGTCTCCACCAATTCCCGCTCCCATCTAAGATCCTCTTCTTAAATATCCCCTTCCTCCAACAACGCCCCCTGCCAGATTCCCTACTCCACCCATTCCTTCTCCAACCATCCCCTCATTAGTCCTTTCCTCCATAAATTCCATCTCCGACCAATATTCCCTCTCAGAGCCCCATTCCTTCATATCACTTTCGCTGAGCATGCGTGAAATTGTACAGTTACGTGTGCAAATAGTGCCGTCTGCAAAAAAGCAGCCATGTTCGAAAGTTTTTAGCTGCAGAAGTTCGAACAAGAAGACAGACAGAAATGGCTCACTGAAAACACAAAAGTATATCCTTGTAATGAAAGAAAATGGTGGTATACTTTATAGTGAATTATTTTAGTGAACGATATTTTAATTGTAAATAAAGTGAGTTGATTCAAATGAAATGCAAACATGTTATCTATTTTTTTTTTCAAAATAACTCTTTTTTTCAGAATT
>NW_022979665.1:0-22544 GCF_902652985.1 Pecten maximus | reverse complement strand
GTTTCGAAAAAAATCCTCAACGGTCACCTTTTAAATCAGAATTTTTAGGTGTTAATTTTGACTAACTTTGTTTGTATTTTTTTGATAGTTCTTTGTCATATTGTAGGATCCATTTAAGTAATCAGCTCTCGACACCCTGGGCCGCACTCACTTGATGCGGCGATGATATTTTCGTTAGAACTCTTCTTTAGTTTAGGAAGTACATGAACGATCGATGTTTCAATCTGGACGTCATGTAATTGGTGATGGGCATTTAAGGGTCTTGATGATTCTTACCGGGCTGATAGGAATGCCCCCCACCATTTTTGTTATGTTCTTGATAAGTACCACAACACCCCAAAAACAAAATTTTTGCCAAACAGATGACAGTCATCGGGAAACTATTGAAAGCATCTTTTCTGTTTGGTGGTGTCCATGTCCAACGGTATCGACTAAAGGGTCCCAAATCTTTTTAAACTACGAAATGGATATCCTTCATTCTTCTAATTTTAAAAACTTCATTTCACAAAAAAATCGAAACATATAATATCATCTTTATTATCGCGCTAGCTTGTCCGGTGAAAACGCGCAAGGGCTCTTACTGTTGGAGGAAACCGGGGTACCGCGGAAAAGGGAAAGTTGTCGGGCAGGAGACCACTACCTTTTCACGTCCCCAGTAGTAGGGAAAGTGAGGTTTTTTGGGCCACCTATCCCCCATATAATATATAGTACCACCCCAGTACAACCCTGAGTAGGATGGGGTGACGTTAACAGGTTTTCCGCAGTTGATATTTATTTAGATTTCAAAACGATTGCATCACTTTGGAAATAAAAAAAATTTTGGTCTTGATGATTCTTACGGCTGATATGATTTTTGTTCCCTTCTTGATAAGTACCCGCAACACTCCAAACGAACTTTTACAAACAGACACAGTCATCAGGAAACAATTGAAGCATCGTTTTGTTTTGTGGTGTCCACGTCCAATTTTTAAACGACTAAAGAATATTGTTCTTCTTGTAAATGTAAATTTTCATCAAATTCAAAATGTTTGGGAAAACTTCATTTTCACCAAAAAAAATGAAACATGTCAGATCAACTTAGATTACCGCAAGGCTAGCTTGTCCAGAATGGAAACGCGCGAGGGTCTTATTGTTGGAGAAACCTTATTACCCGCGAAGAGGTACGTGGCGTTATGTGAATTACCTTCGTAAATTTTGTTGAAATCTAAAATATTGATAACAAATAACTTATCACAACAATAGTATTCTTGCCGATGCCAGCTGAGAATAATAACACGGACCGCTTGATATCCACATACACAAAACTTACAACAATTTATTTTCCAGCTGATGGGGAAATACAAAAGTTCGCGAGACCATCGTCGTCATATCAATGTTGTAAAGGTCTTCGTAAGAAAAATCCTCAACGGTCACCCCCTTTTTAAATTAGAATTTTTAGGGTGTTGAGATTTTGAACTTAAACTACGTTGTTTGGTATGTTTTTCGTAGCTTCTTGGGGTTCATATGTAGGATCCAGATTTTAAGTAAATCAGCTCTCGACAAACCTGGCGCGACTCCCTGTATTCGGCGATGATGTTTCGTTATAACTCTCTTTATTTAGGAAGTACATACTCGATCGAGTTCAATCTGGACGTCAATGGTAATTGGTGATTGCCTTAAGGGTCTTGATGAGTTCTTACGGCTGGATAGGAATGCCGTCCCCATTTGTTGTTATGTTTCTGATAAGTACACGGCAAACACCCAAACGAAATTGTCAAACAGATGACAGTCATCAGGAACTAATGGTAGCAGCGTTCTGTTTTGTTGTGTCCATGTCCCGGTAATCGACTAAAGGTGCCCATCTTTAAACACGTAGGATAATCCCTTCATTCTTCTAATATTTAAAAAAAACTTACAGTTCATAAAAAATCGAAACAGATAAATAGCAAATCTTATCTTAACGCGCTAGTTGTCCGGTGAAAAAGCGCCGGGCTCTTACTGTTGTGGAAACCCGGCGGAGTACCCGGCGAAAAGTACGTTGTCGGGCATGAGACCACATACCTTTTCACGTCCTAATAGGGAAAGGAGGTTTTCTGGGCCACCTATCCCCACTATATAATATATAGTACCACCCCAGTAACCACCCTGATAGGATAGGGGTGACGTTACCGGTTTCCGCAGTTGCAGTATTATTTAGATTGCAACGATTGCATCACGTTTCGGGAAATACATATTTGGTCTTGATATTCTTAGTCTGATATGATTTTTGTTCCCTCTTGATAATTAACCCCCCCGCAACACTCCAAACGACTTTTACAAACAGAAACGACAGTGCCATCGAGGAACAATTGAAAGCATCGTTTTTGTTTGTGGTGTCCGACGGTACAAGTGGTAACGACTAAGAATTTCGTTCTCTTTCTTGTAAATGTCATGTTCACATTCAAATGTTTGAAAACTTTCATTTACCAAAAAAAAAATCTAAACATGTCATATCACTTATAGTAATCGCGCTAGCTTGTTCCAGATGGAATACGCGCGAGGGTCTTATGTTGAGCAACCGAGACCCGGCAAGAGGAACGTGCTTAGTGTGAATTACCTTCTTACAGTTGTTTGAAATACTAAAAATTGATAACATAAAAACTTATCACAACAATAGTTAGTCTTGCAGGATGCATCTGATAATTAGCCATACGGAACGCTTGAGATCCCATTACAAAAACAATTTATTTTCCAGCTGATGGGGAAAATTACAAAAGTTCGCGATACCCATCGTATTTCGTCATATCAATGTTGAAAGGTCTTCGTAAGGGCAAGAAATCCTCAACAGGTTCACCTTTTTAACTCAGAATGTGTTTAGGGTGTTGGATTTTGACTTAAACTTTGTTTGGTAGTGTTTCGATACTTCTTTGGTTTCATAGTGTAGGATCCAGATTTTATACATCAGCGCTCGACACCCTGGCCCGCTACTCACTTGATGCGGCGATGATAGGTTTCGTTAAACTCTTCTTTAGTTTAGGAATACATGAATCGATCGATGGTTTTTCATCATCTGGACGTCATGTAATTGGTGATATGGCATGTTAAGGGTCTTGATGATTCGTACGGCTGATAGGAATGCCTCCACCGTTTTGTTATGTTCTTGATAAGTACCCGCAACACTCCAAACGAACACAAAATTTTCAAACATATGACAGTCCTCAGGAAACTATTGAAATCATCGTTTCTGTTTTGTGGTGTCCATGTCCACGGGTACTCGACTAAAGGTGCCATCTTTTTTAAACCTACGTATGATAGTCCGTCATTCTCTGAGTATATTTAAAAAACTTCATTTCATAAAAAAACATCGAAACATATATATCATCTTATTAACGCGCTAGCCTTGTCCAGGTGAATAACTCGCAAGGTCTCTTACTTGTTGGAGGAAACCGGAGTACACCCACGGCGAAAATGTACTTTGTCGGGCAGGAGACCACATACCTTTTCACGTCCTAGTAGTAGGGACAAGTGAGGTTTCTGGGCACTATCCCCACTATATAATATAGTAGTACCACCCGTACACCCTTATAGGATGGAGTGACGTTACAGGGTTTCCGCAGTTGTTATTAATTTAGATTGCAAACCGATTGCATCATCACTTTTGGAAATAAAAATTTATGGTCTTGATGATTCTTACGGCTGATATGATTTTTTTCCCTTCGTGATAGTACTGCCACACCCAAACGAAACTTTTGTACAAACAGCGCCAGGCATCAGAACACATTGAAAGCATCGTGTTGTTTGTGTGTCCACGATCCAAGGGTAAACGACTAAAGAATACGTTCTCTTGTAAATGTAAATTTTCAAATTCAAATGTTTGAAGAACTTCCTGTTCAACCAAAAAAAAAAAAATCGAAACAATGTCATATCAACTTATATTAACCAAAAACCGCGCTAGCTTTCCAATGGAAAACGCGCGAGGGTTCTTTTGTTGGAGTAAACCGAGTACCCGGCGAGAGGTACTGGCGTTAGTGTGAAGATTACCTCGTAAAAGTTGTTGAAATCATAAAAGATTGATAACAAATAACTTATCACAACAATAGGTATTATTCTTCTTGTTGCAGGATGCGCTGAGAATAAGACAACGGAACGCTTGATATCCACATTACAACACAATTATTTCCCAGCTTATGGGGAAAATTACAAACAGTTCGCGAGACCCATCGTTCTTCATCAATGGTTGGAGGAAAAGGTCTCGTAAGAAAAAACCTCAACAGTCACCCTTTTTAAATTATATGTTTTAGGGTGTTGAGATTTTGACTTAACTTTGTTTGGTTATATTGTAGGAGCCCAGAGTTTAAGTAAATCAGCTCTCGACACCCTGGCCAGCTACTCACTACTTGATGCTGCGATGATAGTTTCCCGTTAAACTCTTCTTTTTTATGAAGTACATGATCGTCCGATGTTTTCAATCTGGACGTCATGTTTGGTGATCTGCAGTAAGTCTTGATGATTCTTACTGCCAGATGAGCAATGCCTCCACCATTTTTGTTATGTTTCTTTGATAAGTACCGCAACACTCCAAACAAATTTTTTGTCAAACATGATACAGTCATCATGAAATATTGAAAGCAAGCGTTCTGTTTTGTGGTGTCCAATGGCCAACGGGTAATCGACTAAGGTGCCATCTTTTTAACTACGTATGGATAATCCTTCATTCTTCTAATATTTAAAAAAAACTTTCATTCATAAAAAATTCGAAACATATAATATCACGTTTATATTAAAATCGCGCTAGCCTTGTCCAGGTGCAAACGCGCAAAGAGGGCTCTACTGTTGGTGGAAACCGTAGTAACCACGGCGAAAGGTACGTTGTCGGGCAGGAGGACCACATACCATTTTTCACGTCCCTAGTATAGGGAAATGAGGTTTCTGGGGCCACCTATCCCCACTACATAATATAGAGTACCACCCCGAGTACCACCACCCTGAGTAGGATAAGGGGTGACGTTACAGTTTTTCCGCAGTTGATATTTATTTAGATGCAAAACGATTGGCATCATCACGTTTGAAATAAAAATTATGGTCTTGATGATTCTTCTCGGGCTGAATGATTTTTGTTCCTTCTTGTAATACCCCCGTACCGCCTCACTCCAAACGAACTTTTACAAACAGACGACAGTCTCGAGGAAACAATTGGAAGCATCGGTTTGGTTTTGGTTGGTGTCCACGTCCAATTGGTAACCGACAAAAGGAATTTCGTTCTTTCTTGTAAATGTAAATGTTCAATTCCAATCAAATGTTTTTGAAAACTTCATTTACCAAAAAAAATCGAAACATGTCATAATCAACTTATTTAAATCGCGGCATCTTGTTCCAGAGGAAACGCGCGAGTGTTCTTATTGTTGAGGAACCGAGACCCGGCGAAAGGAGGTACGTGGCGTTATGGTGAATTACCTTCGTAAAGTTGTTGAAATACATAAAATATTTGATAACATAACTTATCACAATAATAGGTATTCCTGCCAGGATGCATCTGAGAATAGACACGGAACGGCTTGATATCCACATGTGAACAAATTTATTTTCTAGCTGATGGGGGAAATTATAACAAACGTTTCGCGAGACCAGTCGTTTCGTCTATCATTTGGAAAGGTCTTCGAACAAAAATCCTCACAGGTCACCCGTTTTAAATCAGAATTTTTAGGGTTTAATTTTACTTACTTTGTTTGGTATGGTTTTGTCGATAGCTTCTTGTCTTTGTTCATATTGTAGATCCAGAGTTTAAATAAATCAGCTCTCGACCCCCTGGGCCGCTGACCACTTGATTGCGGCGATGATAGTTTTCGTTAGAACTCTTCTTAGTTTAGGAGTACAATGATCGATCGATGTTTCATCTGGGACGTATTAATTGGTGATATGGGCATTTAAGGGTCTTGTATTCTACGGCTGATATGAATTCCCCACCATTTTTGTTATGTTCTTGATAATACCGTGCCCGCAACACGCCCAAAAAAAAAACGAATTGGGCACACGATGACAGCATCAGGAAACTATTGAAAACATCGTTCTGTTTTTTGGGGTGTCCATGTCCACGGGTATCTACCTACCAGGTGCCATCAGTGTAGTACAATAAAACGACGTATGGATAGCTGCATTCGTCTAAAATTGTAAAACTTCATCCGGCATAAACAAAAAGTGAAACATATAATATCCATCTATCACTACTAAAAGCGAACAAGCGCTCAGTTTTCGTTTTTTTCTTTTTTTTTTTTGGGTAAATTAAATTTTTGGGGGGGTTTTTTAAAAATTTCAAATTTTTGTTTTTGAAAAAAACTTTTTTAAAAAAAAAAATTTTTCAAACCAAAAAAAAAAATTTTCCCGGGAAAAAACCGGGGGGGGTTTTCCCAAATTTTATCAATTAAATTTAAAAAATTTTTTTAAAAAAACCCCCCCCCCCCCCCCCCCCCCCCCCCCCCCCCCCCCCCCCCCCCCCCCCCCCCCCCCCCCCCCCCCCCCCCCCCCCCCCCCCCCCCCCCCCCCCCCCCCCCCCCCCCCCCCCCCCCCCCCCCCCCCCCCCCCCCCCCCTTTTTTTTTTTTTTTTTTTTTTTTTTTTTTTTTTTTTTTTTTTTTTTTTTTTTTTTTTTTTTTTTTTTTTTTTTTTTTTTTTTTTTTTTTTTTTTTTTTTTTTTTTTTTTTTTTTTTTTTTTTTTTTTTTTTTTTTTTTTTTTTTTTTTTTTTTTTTTCTTTTTAAATGTAATTCAATTTAAATTTAAAATCAACAAAAAAAAAATTAATCAACTATAATCCCCCCGGGGTGAAAAGGGGGCTTTTTTTTTGGGGAACCGAAGGAAGAGGAGGCGTGGTGTCCTTCGTAAGTTGTTGAAAATAAAATTAAACAATATTATCAAACAATATTTTTGGGGCTGAAATAAAGGAACCCTATTCCACAAAAAATTATTTCTCTGATGGGAAAACAAAAGGGCCCCTTGCCGGGTTTGGAAAAAAAACCTCACAGTTCCCTTTTAATAATTTATTTTATTTGTTATTTTTGTTGTTTTTGTTTATGTATTGATTTATTGGCAGTAAATCATATGTTTTGCCTCTGGGAATGTGCGATGAAGTTAAACTTTTCGGATAAGGTGTATCGTCGTGTGATTCATGTAGTTGTGATTGCAATAAAGTTAAAATTTCTGACTAGAATGCTCCTTTTTGTTCTTTCCCCAAAACGAGAAAATACTATTCCCATCCAATAATAGGAACAGAAAATTTTTTTCATCATTAGGAAGGGGGATTTTTAAACTGTGGATCCTTCAATTGTTTATATACATCATTTAAAATAACAAATTTCACTTATCCGTATTTCCCGTAAACGCGAGCATGTGGAAACGTTACCGGAAATTGGGCCTAGTTTGTACATTGTGGATTTGGATTTCTACCTTATAACCCACATCAACCGTTACGGTATGAATGACTCTTTTGGTGTTTTTATCAAAAGATCTTTTGAATAAATTTTTAATTTTAAACTTTTTTTCCCCTTAATCCACAATAAGACTTTCAAAGAGGCAGGATTGAAGAACGGTGGTGTCC
Source organism: Pecten maximus (assembly GCF_902652985.1). NCBI lineage: Eukaryota > Metazoa > Mollusca > Bivalvia > Pectinida > Pectinidae > Pecten > Pecten maximus. The sequence goes on along the minus strand of NW_022979665.1, from coordinate 14,999 downwards.
GCCAATGTAACACAAAATTTTTCTGAATGTAACAAATAACTGTGAAAATTTTTCACCAAAAAATCGAATTATAACGATATCCGTTAGCGTCAGATGGAGGGAGTCTATGTTGAGGAAACCGGAGTAACCCGGGGGGGTTGGCGTAAGTGTGAATTACCTTCTAATTTGAAATCATAAATATTGATAAACAGATAACTATCACAACAATAGGTAATTTTTTAGATCGAAGATTTCCTAAGACAGGAAACTTGATATCCATAAACTTTTATTTTCTAGCTGATGGGGAAAATTAAACATTTTTGACCTCGTTCGTCATATCATGTTGGAAGGTCTTCGAAGAAAAACCTCACAGGTCCCCTTTTTTCAGAATTTTTTAGGGGTTGAGATTTTTGACTTAACTTTGTTGGATATTTTCGAACTTGGTTTTTGTTTATATTAGGAATCCAGTTTAAAAATCACTCTCTCACCTGGCGCTACTTCATTGCGGCGATAATTTCGTTAAACTCTTCTTATTTAGGAGTACATGAATGATCCGATGTTTCAATCGGGACGTCATGGTTGGTGGCATTAAGGGTCTGATGATTCTTACGGCTGATAGGAATGCCGTCCACCATTTTTGTATGTTACGGGGAAAATATGGTCCCACACTCCCAAATTTCAACAGTGACTCATCAGAAACTATTGAAAGGCTCGTTTGGTTTGGGGGTTCCTGTCCAACGGTACTCGACTAAGGTGCCAATTTAAATCGTAGGTCTGATCCTTTCTCAATTTTAAAAATCATCATCCAAAAGAAACATTTACACTTTTTGTCCTTGCGGGAAAAAGCGGTCTTTGTTGGGAAACCGATCACCCAAAATAGTCTTTTGAAACCACATATTTTTACTCTTAAAGGAAAGTGAGGTCACCACTACTATTTGAAGGAAAAACGCCGAGGTGTGTGGAGATAAAGTTTTCCGCAGTGTAATGATTCACGATCACTTTAAATGAAAAATATGTGGGGTTCTGCATATGTTTTGTTCCTCTATATCAAATCAAACGAACTTTTAAACAACATCATGAAAATTAAGCTCTTAGTTTGTGTGGTCACGTCCAAGTTAAACGAAGGTATCTATTACTGTAAGTATTTAAATTAAGAATTTGAACTTCATTCCAAAAAAATGAATTGTCATATCAATTAATTTCCTAGCTGTTGAAAACCCGATCTTATTGTTGACAACCGATACGAGTAATGGCTTATTGAATACGTAATTTGGAATAAAACAGAGAAAAGGATCAAAATTGTATCTTGCGATGCTCAGAATAAATACTGATAATACCCAAAACAATTATCTTATTCTGTAATGGAAAACTTAAAAAGTTCGAACCTTCTTGTTTTCAATTAAGGTCTCGCCAAAATCCCAATTCACCTTTTATCAAATTTTTAGGTTTTTACTTAACTTTTTGGTGTCGTAGTTTGTTATATTTGATAGCTTTAGTAAGGGCCCCGGCGTAATCTAGCGGCGTTAGTTCGTTAGCCTGTAGTTGTTGAAAATCAAGATGATGTTCAATCTACTAATGGAATGGCATTTATCGTCTTGAGTTTGGCTGATAATGCCTCACTTTTTTAGTATTTATAAACCACAAACTCGAAACAAATTATAAAATTGCCTGTATGGAACCATGAAATCGCTTTCTATTTTGGGATCTGTCCAATGTAATTAACTAAGTGCCACCTTTTAAAATATGATATCTTCATTTTCTAATTTAAAACTTTTAAAAAAACAAACATCTCTTATATTATCGGTTTTCCGATGAAAAGGCAGGTTTCGAGGAGGAGACCCCGAAAGTAGGTCGGCTGGACACACCTTTAAATTCTAAAGAATAGTGACTTCCATATATATAAATTCAAAACATTGGAATTGAGTACTTTTAGTTTTCGCTGGAATTATTATTTGCAACGTTGCATAGTAAAAAAATTGGTTAATCTTAGGGATGATTTTGTTCCTTTTTTTGGGTCCAACTGAAAATTTAAAACGACATTAAAATTTTAAACACGTTTTTCTTCCACGCCACAGTGGTAACGATAAGTTCGTCTCTTTCTTGAAGAAATTTTCAATCAAGGGAAACTCAATTCACAAAAAATCAAATGTATCATGTTAACTGCGCTATGTCAGATTGAAAGCCGATCCTATTTGGGGAAAACCGAATCTGGAAGAAGCGTGAGTGAATTACCTTCGTAAGTTGTTGAATAAAAATAAAGACATTCTATCACAAGTATTCTGCAAGATATAAATATACAGGAATCGCCTTATACATTCATTAAAGCAATTTTTTAGGTTGAAATCAAGTTCGGGAAAATCTCCGAAAATCAATGTGAGGCGTCAAAATTTCCCCAGGTCCCCTTTTTTCAGAATTTTAGGGAGTTGGATTTTACCCATCACTTGTATGGATGTTGTAGTTCTTGGATATAGTAGGCAATTTGTAGTTATCAACCGGACGTTTTGGGGATATAGTTCGTTAATTCTTTAGTTTAGATCATGAACGGATTCATTGGACCATTAATTGATATGGATTTTAAGTTCATGTTCAACTTATAGACTTCACATTTTTGTTATTTCTTGATAAGTCCATCACCCAAAAAACTCGAAATTTCCCAAACGATGACAGTCTCAGGAACATGACAGCTCTTTTGTTTGGGTCCAAAACGGTACTCGCAAAGTGCCATATTAAATAGTTGATATCTTAATTAATTTAATTCATTAAAAAATCGAATGTAAAATTAAAGTGGTATTTAAAACAGGCTTTAGTTTAGAACCGGAGTACCGCAAAAAGGTCCCGGCAGAACCCAATAACCTCAGTTATTTGGGTAGTGTGTTGGCCCTTGCTTATTTTATTAGCACCAGTAAACGCTTAAAGAGTCCCTTATTCGCGTTGATTTTATTTTGAACCGTTGATACTTGAAAAAATTATTCGGACTTACGTGATGTGATTTGTCCATTTACAAAACTCCACGTTTTTTTACACAGAGCATCAGAACAATGAAACCGATTGGTGGGACGTCCCAGTAAAAACAAAGGGATTTCTTTTTCGTTAATGTAAATGTCAAATTCAAAGTTTGAACTTCATTTCACCAAAAAAATTTCATATCAACTATTTATCGCGCTATTGTCCAGATGAAACGGAGGGTCTTTGTTGGAGGAAACCGGAGACCGCAAAAGGGGTACGTGCTTGAAGTGAATTACCTTATTTGTTGAAGAATATTTTGAAATCTTTTAATCCCCAAAGGAATTGTAAGGTATGCTCTGAAATAAACCGGAGTTATACTCACTATTTTTTATGTTTATGGAAAATTAAAAGTTCCGTGAGAAATTTTCCTTTAATGAAGGTCTTGTAGCAAAAACCTGAGGTCACTTTTAAATAAAATTTATTGTGTTGTTAATGTAATTTAAGGCTTTTTCAATGACTTTCTTTTATTGTTAGGAGTTAATAAACCCCGGCACCTGTTACTCAATTGAGTGCCGATGAATTCAGTAGAGTCTTCTTTTAAGAGATATGAAGAGTTTGGGTTCCATATGTAAGTTGTATACTCTTAAAGGTGTCTTAATTCTTACGGTGAAATCTCCACTTTATTTTCTTATATTTTAAACTTGTAAGAAAATTTCAAACGATGATACATCGTGAATATTGAATCGCTTTTTGTCACGTCCAAGGGTATCGATAAGGCCCAAATTTTGTAACTTATGGTATCCATTACCTTCAATTAAAAGTTTTTCCAAAAACAATATATCATCTTTTATCCAGCTAATTTTGAAAACGTCTAGGCTATGCCCGGGACGATCCCACTTGAAATGTAATGCGCGAGAAAACTTTAGTCTAGTTGGAAAGGTTCTCCCTTTCCGAAATTAATAATACAGACCCCAAAAACAATCCGAATATGGAGTACGTTAATTTTCCTCAGGGGAAATATTTTGGTTCTAACTTAGTCACTTTTTAATAAAAAGTCTTAGTTCACCGTTATAATTGTTGTTTCAAAGCTCCCCGCAATAACCTAGAAGTCTTCGGAAACAATTAAATATTTTTGTGGTCCACTCCAGTGGTAACGACTAAGGATTTGTTCTTTCTTGAAAAATTCAAAATTAAATGTTTGAAACTTCATTACCAAAAAAAAACATGTATTTACTTATATTATCCGCTATTGTCATGTTGAACCCAGGGGTCTTATGATGTTGGAGAACGAGTAACCGGAAATACTGGCTAGGTGAATCCTTCGTAATTGTTGAAATAAATCAAAAAAACTTTAAAATAGTATTCTTGCAGGTGCATTGAAAATAAGACGGAACGCTTAATATCAATTCAATCAATTTTTTCTGCTAGGAAATTACAAAAGGCGACCTTTTCCTCATTTCAGTGGAAAGGCTCGAAGAAAATCCTCAACGGTACCCTTTAAAGTGAATTTGGTTTGGTGATTACTTACTTTTTGGTAAATTTATACATGTTTGGTTATTTTACGGTATTTGATATCTCTGAACAACCTGGCCGATACCATGTGCGAAGTATTTTCGTTTAGAACTTTTTAGTTTGGAACTACGTATAGATTTCCCAATCTGGGTCTTTAAAGGGAATGGCATTTTAATCTGAATTTTGGTGTAGGAATGCTCCAACTTTTTTGTTATGTTCTTGATAAGTCCCCAAACATTCAAGAATATGTCAAAAACATGTCACAAGAAAATTCTTTTTTGTGTCCATGAACGTGATGAAGGTCCTTTTGTAAATACGTGAATCCTAGTCTCTATTTAAAAACTTTTCATTTTCAATAAAAAATCGAAATTAATATCATCTTATAAGGGGCCTTTTCCAGGTGAAAAGACCCCTTTTTTGTGGGACAGTACCCGCCCAAAGGTACGTTGTCGGAGCGGGACCACAACTTTTCACCTAGTAGTAGGGAAAGAGTTTTGGCACCTTCCCACTTTAATATAAAGTCCCAGTCCATTTAGTAGTGGGGACGTTCAGGTTCCCCAGTGTATTTATAGATCAAAACGTTTTCATCATTTAAAAAAAATTGGTTGATTTCTTACGGCTATTATGATTTTGATTCTTCTGATAATGACGCCAATCAACAACTTTAAAACGATCAATAGGAACAATTTGAAAGCATCTTTTTTTTTTGTGTGTCCGTCCAAGTAAACACTAGAATTTTTTCTTTTAATTAAATGTTCAATCAAATGTTTAAATTCATTTCAAAAAAAAAAATCGAAACTGTCATACTTGATTTAATCCGCTTTGTCCAGATGAAAGCGGGGGTTATTTTTGGAGAAACCGGGACCCGGAAGAGGTGTTGTGGTAATACCTTCGTAAGTTTGAAAAAAAAATTTGATAAAAAGATAATCAACAAATAGTATTCTTGCAGAAAGAAGAAGGGAAACCTTATACCCATTAAATTTATTTCTAGCTGATGGGAAAATTACAAAGTTTCCGGAGACCCTTCGTCATTCATTGGAAAGGTCTTCGAAGTAAAAAATTCAACAGGTCACCTTTTTAAAATCAAAATTTGTTGGGTGTTGGATTTTGACTTAAACTTGTTTGGATTTTTTATTGATTCAATTGTAGGATCCAGTTTAAGTAAATAGCTCTCCCCCGGCGCTAACCACTTGATTCGTCGTGTAGTTTTCGTTATATTTCTAGTTAGAATAATAATCGATGATTTCATCTGCAGTGAATTGTGGGATTTCGGATGATTTTACGGCTGATAGGAAGTCCACCATTTTTTTTGTTCTGATAGTACCAACTCCAAACAATTTGCAAATGAATATCAGAAACTTAAACATTTCTGTTCTTGTGGTTCATAAGGAACTAAGGGCCATTTTTTACATGAATTTTCTTCTTCTAATATTTAAAAACTTCTTCAACAAAATCAAATAAATTCTTATTATCCGAGCTTGCCAGGGAAAACGCGCAAGGGCTCTTAGGTTGGAGGAAACGGATATAGGTAGGTTTGTTGGGAAATTCATCCTTTTATTTATAGTATGGACAGTGCCACCATATCCACAATATAATAGTACAACTCGAAATCGATAAATGGGCTGACGTAAGGTTTTCCGCAGTTAATTTATTAGATTGCAAAACGTTCGTCCCTTGAATAAATTTATGTTTTTAATTTACATTAACTTTTCCATCTTGATAAGCCCGCCCCACTGTAAACGCTTTTACAACAGAGGGAAGTTCAGGAAACAATTGAAGCACGTTTTGTTTGTGGTGTACATTCCAGTGTAAATCTAAAGTATCGTTCTTTTTTAAATAAAGTTCAATTAAATGTTTGCAACTTTCTAACGAAAAGAATCAACTGATAGAATATATAATCGCGCTAAGTTAGTCGGGAAGCGCATGGGTCTTTTTGGGGAAACCAGTTACGGAAATACGTGCCTTAGGTGTATTCCTCTAAAGTTTGAAAAAAAATTGAAAAAATAATTACAACATGGTATTCGCGGATCATTAGAATAAAATGAAACGTTATATCCAATCCCACATTTTATTTTTAGCTGTGGGGAAAATTCAAATTGGAGACCATCGTTCGTGATCAAGGTTGAAAGGTCTTTTGCAAAATCACAGTCACCTTTTAAATCAAATTTGGGTTGGATTTACTTTGGGAAGTTTGTTACTTAGTTTCAATATTGTAGATCAATTTAGAATTCCTTGAACCTCCGCACTTTGATGGGCGATATGTTTCTTGAACTCTTCTTTAAGTTAGGAATTCAAATATCGATTTTAACTGGATAGTAAAGGTTTTAAATAAGATTAGGTATTCTTAGTTGGGGAATGCCTCCCTTTTGTTGTTCTTGATAAGTACCGAACTCCAAAAAATTAAAAGTGACCAGTCTCAGGAACTTGAAAGTCTTTAGTTGACCATCACATGTATAATCGATAAGGGCCTTTAATTAACGTATGGTATCTTTTTCTTCTAATATTTAAAAACTTCATTCAAAAAAATAAACATTTTCCATATATTAATCGGCGACTAGCTCCAGTTAAAGCCACTCTATGGAGAGAAACGGAGAACTGACGAAAGGTTTGTGTTGGGATACCATATTTTCACCTCGAGGGAAAGTGAGGTTGCGGCCATTTCATAATATATATCAACCCATTCCCGTAGTAGGAACTTAAAGGTTTTCCGAATTTTTCATTAGAATGCAAAACGATTGCTCGTTTTAAAAAATATGGTCTTATGATTCTTCCCTGTATTATGGTTCTTTTAGTAATTACCGCAACATCCAAAAAATTTAAAACAAGCAGTCGGAAATTAACGTTGTTTGTGGATTCCACGGTCCATGGTAAAAACAAAAATTCTTTCTAGGTAATGTTTCAATTCAAGTTTGAAATTCATTCCATACCAAAAAAACGAACTGTCAATCAATTGATATTAAATCGCGCCTTTCCAATTGGAACCGCGAGGGGTCTTTTTGGAAACCACCCCCAGGTACGGGCTTTGTGAAATTGTAAGTAAATCCATAAATATTGATAAAGATAACTTTTCAAATGGTTTCTTAGGATGATTTTAAAGGGAAACCCTTGATTCCTTAAACAATTTATTTACTGTGGGAAAATTAAAATGTTGCGCGAGACATCTTTTTACAATTTGAAATTCGAAATCCTGAAGTCACCCTTTAAAAGTGATTTTGGTGTTGAGATTTCAATTACTTGTTTGGTGATTTCCCATAGCTTACTTGGGTTTTAATTAGGATCCAGATTAAGTAATCATTCGACACCTGGCCCAAGCTTGAGGGCGATGATAGTTTTTCTGTAAATTTCTTTAGTTTGGAAATACATGAATCGTCGATGTTTCAATCTCCCCAAATGGAAACATTTAAGTCTTGATTATCGGTAGCTGGTGAAGGAATGCCCAGCTTTTGTTAGGATTCTTGAAGTACCCAACTCCAAAGTAATTTCCAAACAAGACCATTCAGAAATCTTTGAAATGTTTTGCTTTGCCGTACATTCAAAGCCCATTTTAGTAGGAAAAGTATGGATATCTTCATTTTCTTATTTAAAGATTATTCACAAAAAATCAAAATAAATTTCCTTTTTTATCGGCTGCTTCGTGTAACCCAAGGCTCTACGGGAAACCGAAGTACCCCGAAAAGGGAATTTTGGTGACAACCTTTTCACGCCTAGTGGTAAAAGTTGGGCCCTATTCCCATATTATAAATTTAAACACATAACTTGAATATGAGTGAACGTTACAGGTTTCCGCAAGTTGATATTATATTGCACGATGCCCGTTGGAAATAAAAAGATATGGTCTTGAGAACCGGTATAGGTTGTATTTGAATCCCAAACTCCAAAACAACTTTAAAAACAAGAATTAACAAAATTTCCGAGTTTTTTTGGGTGCAAGTGTATCATTAAAAAATATTTTCTTTTGAAATGTAAGTAAATTAAATGTTTCAACTATTTCCCAAAACAAATGAAACATGTCATATCAACTATTTAATCCCACTTTGTCAGATAAAGCGATGGGTTATTTGTTGGGAAAGGTACGCAAGGTATGTTGTGGTGATTGTTCAAAGTTGTTAGAATCTCAAAAATGACAAATAACTTATCAAAATAGTTTCTTGCTTTGTTAGAGAAAACACGGACGTTTTATACAGCACAATTTATTCTGGCTGAAGGGGAAAATTAAAGTTCGTGAGCATCCGTCCAATCAATTTGAAGTCTTGTAAGCAAACTCACAGGCACCTTTTAAAAAATTTTTAGGTTGAATTGACTTAAACTTTTTTGGTTTTTTTAGCTTCTTGGTTTATGTTGAACCAGAGTTAGTAAATGCTTCCGACACCCTGGCTACTTATTTTTTTGGCAGATAGTTTACTTAAACTTTCTTTTTATTTAGAAGTACATGTATCGGATGTGTTATTTGGACGTCTTAACGGTGATAGGCTTCTGGCTCTGATCTTACGGGAAATGAGCCCCTTTTTTATGTTCTGTAACTACGCACACCCCAAAAGAAACATGACATGAATTTGAACATCGTTGTTTTGTGTGCCCACCAAGGAATCGTAAAGGGCCCTTTTAATACGTTGGATATCCTTCATTTTATATTAAAAACTTCATTTAAAATAAAATCGAACATAAATCTTATTAATCGCGCTAGTCCGTACAACCCCAGGGCTTTCTTGGAGGAAACCGGAGTACCCGTCGAAAGGTTCGGGCAGGAACCTCTTTTACGTCTAGTGTAGGAAAGTGAGGTTATCTTGGGCACCCTATAAATTAAAAACCCCTCAGTAAACATGAGGATGGAGGGACGTTACAAAGTTTTCCCCGAAATATATTTTTAGATGTTTAAAATTGCCACGTTGGAAAAAAAATTATGGTGATATTCACGGCTGAATAATTTTTGTCAGTATAAGTACGCCACATCCTCAACAACTTTTAACAACAAAACAGGAAAGAAAAATTGAACTTTTTTGTGTGGTCCACGTCCAAGTGGTAAACGACTAAAGAATTCTTCTTTTTTAAGTAAATGTTCAAATTAAATGTTTGAAACTTTTCACCAAAAAAAAAAAACATGTCATATCAACTTATTATCGCGCTAGCTTTCCAGATGGAAACGCGCGAGGGTTTATTGTTGGAGGAACCGGAGTACCGCAAGAGGTACGGGTTGTGTGATTACTTCAAATGGTTAAATAAAATATTGATAACAAGATAACTCTATCACAACAATAGGTTACTTGGGTATGAAAAGTAAAAAACAACGCTTGTTTCCAAACAAAAATTAAAATTTCCTTTGGGAAAATTAAAAAAGGGTTCGCGAAATGCCAAGTTGGAAAGGTCTCGAAAAAATCTCACAGGTTCCCTTTTAACAAATTTTTTAGGTTTGATTTTACTAACTTTGTTTTGTTTGATGCTTCTTTGGTTATATTGTAGGATTGTTAAGATACAGCTCTCGACACCGGGCCCGCTACCTTGATGCGCGATGATAGTTCGTTAGAACTCTTCTTTGGAGTATAATCGATCGATGTTTCAATCTGGAGTAATGTAATGGTAATGCTTTAGTTGTGATTTTACGGCTGATGGAATCCTCCATTTTTTGTTTATTCTTATAGATCCAACAAGCCCACATAAACAAAAATGGTCATCAGGAACTATTAATGGAGTTCGGTTTGGGGTTTCCATGTCCAACGGGTAATCGACTAAGGTGCCATCTTTTTTAACTACGTATGGATATCCTTCATTCTTCTAATATTTAAAACTTCATTATAAAATCGAACTATTTATCTTATATAACCGCCTTGTGACAGGTGAAACGCAGGCCTACTGTTGGGGAAGGAGCCCGAAAAGGGTTTCGGGCATGAGAACTACTTTCGTCCTAATTAGGAAAACCATGACCACCTTTTCCATATTAGGACCACCCCAGTAAACCCAAAGGATGGAGGTGACGTTACAGGTTTCCGGTTGAATTATTTAGATTGAAACGATTCATCACTTTTGGAAATAAAAAATATGGTTGATATTCTTACTATATTTTTTGTCCTTCTTGATAAGTACCGCAACACTCCCAAACAACTTTTACAAACAGACGACAGTCATCAGGAAACAATTGAAATCGTTTTGTTTTGTGTCCACTCAAGGGTAAAACTAAAAGAAATTCTTCTTCATTGTAAATAATTTCAATTATTGAAATTTACCAAAAAAAAATCGAAATGTCATATCAACTATTATATCGCGCTACGGCAAATGGAACGCGCGAGGGGTCTATGTGAGGAACCGGGAAACCGTGAAGAGTACTTCGTTTATGTAAATTACCTCAAAGTTGTTAACATTAAAATATATAACAGAAATTTCAACATAGTTATTCTTGAAGGTATTACAAAACAGGAACCTTATACCCAAAGCAATTATTTTTAGCATGGAATACAAAATTGGAGACTGTTTGTAAATTTGGCAAACGGTCTTCGCAAGAAAAATCTACGGTTACCCTTTTCAATCAGAATTTTTTATTGGGTTTTGACTTACTTTTTGGTTTTTTCGATCTTTTGTCATATTGTAGGACCGTTAAGTCTCGCTCTTAAACCGGCCTGTATAATTTGGGGATATGTTTGTTTAACTATTGGATCAGAATTTTTTCTTAATTCGACTATGATTGTGTAGCATTAAGGGTGAGATCTATGGTTGATAGGAATGCCATTTTGTTATTTCTTATATGACAACCAAACTACGTTTTCAAATGACAATTTAAAACTAATTGAAACTCGTTTTTTTTTTTCCCATCCAACGGTAATACTAAAGGTCCCTTTTTAAATACATGGAATCCCTTCTTCAATTTAAAACTTTTACAAAAAATCGAACTATAAACTTTATATTAATCGCGCCTTCCAGGTGAAAACCCGGGCTTACTGTTGGAGGAAATCGGAGCCGACCAAAGGGACGTTCGGAGGAGACATACCTTTTCACGTCCTAGTAGATGGAGGATTTCTGACCTATCCAATATTTATATAGTACCACCCCAGTACACAACCCTGAGTAGGATGAGGGATTCAGGTTACCGCAGTTGTTATTATTAATTGAAAACGATTATCGTTGGAATAAAAAAAGTTTGTTAATTTTTAGGTGAAGTTATTTGGAAATTCTTGTAATACCGCAAACCCACGAATTTTAAAAAGGAGGCGGATGGAAAAAAAAAGGTTTTTGGGGGACGCAGTGGTAACCGCAAGGAATTTGGTTATTTGATAATGTAAAGTTAAAATTAAATGTTAAATTATTTACAAAAAATGGCAGTGATATGATATTAAATGGCGTTGTTCAGAGGAAACCTGGGTCTTATTTTTGGGGAAAATGGGACCGCGACAATCGTTGGTATTATCTAAATTTTTTAGAAATAAATCTTTAAATCAATTTCCGTCAAAATGGTTCTTGCATGGTCTATGATAACAGGAGTTGATACTCCACTTACAAATTATTTCTTAGCTGATGGAAAATTAAAAGTTGAGACTACGTTTCATTAGTTGGAAGGTCTCGAAAAAATCCTTCAAAGGTTCACCCTTTTTAATAGAATTTAGGTTTAAATTTTTGATTAATTGATTGGCATGTTTTTATGTTTTTGGTTTATTAGACCAGATTTTATAAATCTCTAACCCGGGCCCTCTTTTAGGGGATGAGTTTTTAGAACTTCTTTTTATAAGTAAAATCGTCTTTCAATTGGACCATTAAATTTAATCGGCATTAAGTCTAGAGTCTATCCGTGTGGGAAACCCCCGGTTTTCTTGAAAGGAAAAACCCTCCAAACAATTTCCGAACAGATGACAGTCATCAGCTAACATTGAAAGCATGTTCTTTGTGGTGTCCATGTCCACGGTATATAAAGGTGCCATCATTTTAACTATTGGATATCCTTCATCTTCATATTTAAAAACTTCATTTAAAAAATCGAAACATATAATATATAATTAATCGCGCTACTCCGGTATTCAAACGCAAGCTCTTACTTTTGAAAGTACCCACTTTTTTTTTAACTTCAAAACGACTAAGGAAAATTTTGACTGAAATGTTAATTTTTAAATTTTTAAAAATTTCCAAAAATTTTAAAATTTAAATTAATTTTTGAAACTGGCACTTAAAAAGAGGGTTAGTTAAAAAAAAGGGGGGGTTTGGGGGGGGTTTTTTGGGGATTTTGAAATCAAAATTTAAAAAGAAAAGGGAAATAAAAATTGGTATTTGGGAATTTAAAAAAGGAAAAAATCTTATACAACAAAAATTTTCACCTGAGGGGAAATACAAAAAATGATAAACTTTCACTTTATTAGGTTGGGAAAAAACCCGGCATTTTAAAGGATTTTGGGGTAATTATGGGTTTTTCCTTTAATTGTTTGGTTATATTTTAATTTCCCTTTTTTATCGTTAATTGGCCGATTTTAAACAGCCCCTTTTTCGTAAAAATTTCGGGATGAAGTTTTAACCCTTTTTAAGGGTAAGGTTGGTTTAAGGGCTAATTTTGGTGTAATTAGGTTATTTTTTTGTTTTTTCCAAAATCCAGTTTGAAAATCAACAAAACAATGAAAACTTAAAGGGGGTTTGAGTTCGCGTGGGTTGGATACCCCGTTTACTAATGTATTTTTCAAAAAAATTAATTTTAAAAAAATTCATCCTAAAATTTTTAAATGCTAATGGTATTTCCCGGGCCAAAGGGAAGGAATTACCAGAACGTAAACGAAAGGGGTTTGTTCTGTGGGGCCAGTTTCCCCTTATAATAAAATTTACCACTTCCCATAATTATGGGAACAGTTTTCCGTTTGAATTTATTTATTAAAATTGCCAGTTTAAAAAAAAAATTTTGTTGGAGACCGGGAAAAATTTTGGCCCCTTTGAAACCCCAAACCCTAAAAATTTTAAAGACGACTCCCAGGAACTAAAAAAATTTTTTTGGGGTACCCAGGGGTAGTAAGGTCCGGTTCGAATTTAATGATTCAAATTTGAAACTTTCAAAAAAAAAATTTAAAGGTCACCACAAATTAAATACTTGTCTGAAACCCAGGGCTTTTTTGGGGAAACGAACCGGAGAGGGTTTTTTGGTTGAAACTAAATTAAAAAATAAAAATGTTTTTAGTTAAATTGAAAAAAAAAAAACCCTATAACAAAAAACAAAATTTTCAGGTTGATGGGAAATAAAAAGAACCGGAGCCCCCTTCGATAATTATTTTGGGAAAATTCAAGTCTTTAAAACTTGTTTTAAAGGGTTTTGGAATTAACAATTTTTTTTTCGATGTTCTTGTTATAATTTAGGAACCGTTTAAAATTCATTTTCCCCCCCGATCCAGGTGGACCCGTTTAGAACTTTGGGTTTGAAGTAAATTCGATTTTCCTTTTAATCAATTTGTTTGGGATTTAAGGATTGATGTTAAATTTTGTTTGGGTTATCTTTTTTTTGTTTTAGGTTAAAAACCCCAAACTGTTTCCCGAGGGAAGTAAACTTAAACCTTTGTAAAGGGGTCCATGCCAGGAAATTAAAGCCCTCTTTTAATGGTATATTCCTTAAATTTTTAACCCTTTAGAAAAAAATATTTTATTTATATTAAATTCCTCTAATGAAAACAAAGCCCCTTACTTTGGGCACCGGGGGAACCCCAAAAGGGTTGGTGGAAGGGAATAAACCTTTAACTTTCCTTCGAGTGGAAAATATTTCCTTCCCCAAAAAAAATATCCACTACCCCCAAATAAGGTGACCTTACAGCCCCGGGGGGATTTTATTCCCGAAACGTTTTTTTGGAAAAAAATTTGTTTTTTAAGGAAAAATTTTTGTTTTTTATCCCCAAAAAAAGACCTTTACAACCCAGAACAAAAAAATTAAACATTTTTTTAAATTTTTAATTGGAAAGGGGAAAAGGTTGTTTTAAGTAATCCCCCTTAATGTTGAAAATTTCCCTTTATAAACCCAAAAAAATTTAAAACCATCAAAACAAATGAAACAGTTTTTTTTTATAAACCCGTGATAGGAAAAGGGAGTCTTCTGTAGGTGAAATCGAAATTTTGTAAAAAATTTTTAAAAAATAAATTAAACAAATATATAACAGCACTCAAAAAACGGAAGGTTTAATTTAGAAAAGGGGAGGGAAAATTTAAAATTCCCTGAAATGTGAAAATAAAAATTTCGGAACCAAATTCCCAAAATTTAATTTAAATTAAGATGGAATTTGATAATTTTTTTATTTTTTTAAATTTTTAATTTTGCTTTTGAATTTTTTTTTAAATAGGTGACCGAGTTTAAGAAAATCTTCAACCCCCCTTTTTTGAGGGATTATTGTTCGTTGATCTTTTAGTTGGAGTAGAATAAGTTTAATGCTCTGAAAGGGGCCGCTTTTTGTTTTGATTACGGTAACCCCCCATTTTTTAAAATGTCATTAACAAACTAAAGATTTTTTAAAATGTTCAACCCAAGGGAAGGAAATGCCCTTTTTTGTTGGTTCCATATTCCAAAAAACTCATTTTAAAATAATATAAATATCTAATTTTAAAACTCTTTAAAATTTTCGCTTTCA
>NW_022979664.1:196-9048 GCF_902652985.1 Pecten maximus | reverse complement strand
AGATTACATAACAGGCACTTAGTTTGCCATGAGACCTTCGACACGGGCTCCCATATAAAGCAAAATAGTATGGCAAGCCAAAGTGGAAAAAAGTCACTATTTATGGATATCCATAAATAATTCTTAATATCCATAATTAATTCTAATATCCATAATTCGATTTATGGATATCCATAAATACTTATTTATGGATATCCATAAATCAACTTTAATTAATTAATGCATTATGGAATCAATTCATTTATGGATATCCATAATTCATTTATGGATATTAAGATACGAATTATGGATATTTACAGGCGATTTATGAATATCCATAATTCATCGCGTTTTTTTAAATATCCGTAAATCATTTTAAATATCCATAAATCAGCGACCCCTATGTCTGGTTGCACTATTAGAGGAGTTCCGAAAAAAAGACATGCGCATATTAAATATCCATAAATCAGCGAGTGTCGTTTTACGATCTAAGAACCTCGTTAAGCACCTTGATCTGATTGGCTGAAAAACACACTGCCAATATATCGCGCTCGTTTATTGGTCAATAACAATAGAAAACGAAAGTAGCTTTCAATATAGTTCGGATACACGTACGTGTAGATTACTTTTCCACCTCATCCACAACTTCACTGATAGATTTTATATTTAAACGTTAATCACACAAATTACTATCTTCCATCGAAAGAAAACACAGCAAACTTTACGAGCCTGAAACAAAATGTTTTTGTTGTGATCAGACATCGTATATCGTCGCTTTGTTTTTTTAAGACCGCGATCTTTTATTGTTCATACATTTTGTATATTTATTTTGAGATCCCTCCCTACTTACGTTGTGGTTTCAACAAGTTTTATTGTGACAACAAAAGGATTAGACAACAGGCAGTGTCTTTATATCAATATACATTTACACAATAAAATAGAATAATTTGTTCTAAAGCGAAAAAAAACCCCAACATTTGACACTTTGACTGCCTTTTCGGAAAACATTCAACAGTTTCAAATGTTTTTTTTTCACCAACAAGAGTAGATACATATACATGAATATTGAAATACAATCATTATCCGAACCATTGACTACTATATATACGTACGCAGCATCTAAATAACTGCCTTCTCATAAGTTGAATCACCTTCGAAGTTGAAGTTGAATATTGAAATTGACGTTTAATCAGATAGATAGAAATTTGTAATTGTGCAACTGTGGTGATATTGAAGACGAGTACCGTTTCATAATAAAATGTAGCTTTACGCAAATATCAGAAAACGTTTCATCAAACCGTACTACTAACGAAAACCTAGTATGCAGAAATTTGAGCAACTTTAGAAAACAAGAAATATTAAAGATCTTTCAAATCTAGGGTGAAATTTATCATTTTCCGACAACAAAAGACAATTGGTTTTCTAGAAATTTAATAGCAATAATAATAATTGAACCAAAATTGAAATCATCCTCTAAACTCAGCGCTGGGGTCGTAACTATTTGGCAAACACTAATGATTCCTAGTAATTTATATTGTTTACATATGATCATTGTAAATTTGTGAAATTTTATTGTTAATACAAGTTATGATAAAATGATTATTAAATAGTCTTTGATTTAAGATAATCAATTCAAATAAATATGTAAATGCAATTAATATACATGTATACATGTTTTTGTAATTAAATGCATTTATTTTTTTAAATCAATACGTTTTAAATATAGGTCCTGGAGGCTATCCCTACCCCTAGGGACTTATAGCTTCTAAAAAAACATTGGCATCCCCACCCTATAACCATTTATGGTATTGCTGCATGGGCATCAAGAAATAAACACAATCCTGTTGTAAATATAGGCATTGGGGTATTTCCCCATCCCTAGGGACTATTATTCGATTTATGGATTTATGGATATCCATATTTCGATTTATGGATATCCATAATTCGATATATGGATATCCATAATTCGATTTATGGATATCTATTATTCGATATATGGATATCCATAATTCGATTTATGGATATCCATAAATCGAATTATAAATATCCAAAATAAACTCATTGTCAAGATAATTATTTTTTTCCAAACAATAAGTTTAGGCTGTAGGCTGATGGTGTTACAACTTATCAAACATTTCACGTCTAATATTCATGTAGTTTGGACAATGGGAAAAGTAATGAAAAGAGATTTCACATTGGTTACAACATGCACATGAAGGTGATTCTACTCAATTCGGCGGATCTGGAGGGGATCGAATGGACCTGAGCGGGATTTTAGCTGTATTATAGCTAAGCTTTTGTTTCATTTTAGTGTTAAGTGCAAGAATGAATGTCGCGATATAAAATGATTTTATTCATAAAATTATTATTTGGTAACGTTATCTCGAGCTTTATATATGAGACTTAGGACTTAACTGCAATCAATGTAAGATGTACGTACCAGATAACCAAATAAAAATTTTAAAAAGTGAGTATTTAACCGATTAATAGAATAAATTCTTATTATCAATTTCCTTGCATTAAACACTGAAATATTGCACAAACTTCCCCATCCCGTTCAGGTCCACCATGTTTGTCGATTCAATGATTACCAACCCATTAAGCTTGAAAACGCATCATTAAAAACATTCACAAAGAAATGGTAGTATTATATACGAAAGCCTATTTGTGTTGTTTAAATGAAATATACATGTTATAACGCGGGGGGAAAACACGTTATTCCGGAAATAAAGCCGCTTGTTTGGGTTATAACGTGAAAAAAGACATAATAACGCGAAAAAATCACGAAATAACGCGAAAAGACCCTGATAACGCGAAAATAATTACGAAATAACGCAAATCAAAACACTAATAAGGAAAAGAAATTTCTTCATTAACATTATCTAAAACGCTTGTCGTTTGTTTGATGCAATTTCCATTGACACCTAGAATATTTAAAACGATCTGGGTATCGTTTCAAAGCTTCGTAATTAACGAATTACTATGAATTTCTATGCATTTCACAAAAAAATCGTAACTTACGAACGTTCGCAAGCAGCTCTTGCTTCCCTCGCAAAGCTCAAAAGTTCCAACACACTCCATCGAAGGCTTTTTCAAAGTCAACAAATATACAATATAACTTGATTTCCATCGTTTGGGTCATATTAATCAAGCTTGACGACAAATATGATCAATTGTCGAATAATTTAAACGAAATCCGGACCGGTTTTCACATATCAAGCTGACATCCTCTGAATATTTCTGTAGCATTTGATTTAGTATAGATGTACTTTTGAACAACTTTCCAATACAACTGACGATTTTAATCCGCCTGGTGATTTCATGTTTGATATATTCATTCATACCATTGTCATTAGATTTGTTAACAGAGGAAATACGATGTATTTAATTGAATAAGTTGTACAACTTATGCCCAATC
Source organism: Pecten maximus (assembly GCF_902652985.1). Classification (NCBI taxonomy): domain Eukaryota; kingdom Metazoa; phylum Mollusca; class Bivalvia; order Pectinida; family Pectinidae; genus Pecten; species Pecten maximus. The sequence continues at coordinate 5,651 of NW_022979664.1, read as the reverse complement.
CCGTTGCTTAAACAATATGTTTAAATCAAATTCAATGTAAGTGTCATTCATTTTAAATACATTAAAGTACATTGTACGCCAATCACATACATATAATACAACAAGAGGCCCAAAGGGCCTTAACGGTCACCTGAGATTTGAAATATTTCTGTCAACTAAAATGACCCTTTTTGGCCCCATCAATCAGTCCTAATGGGGTCAGTCTATGAAGAGTATTTGATTAAAACATATCTTAGATAAGAAGATTTCTGAAATTTCAGTCAATTTGACCCTTTTTGACCCCGCCCACCAGCCCCTGGGGGTCAACCAGGGCCAACATGTACATAACATCAAACTGTAATCCCATGCTGATAATTTGAACCAAGTTAGAGTGAATTCCAATACAAATCCAACAAATAATAGTCAAAAATGTGATTTCCCTATATAAACTATAGTAAAGTTTACCCCCTCCCCAGGGGCAAACGTGAGACCCCAGGGTCATGAAATTCACAATTTCGATAAAGCACCTTAAGACCCTTCAATCTATGAAGAGTATTTGATTCTACCATATCTGAGAGTAGGGAAGAAGATTTTTGAAATTTCAGTCAATTTGACCCTTTTTGGCCCCGCCCACCAGCCCCTGGGGGTCAACTAGGGCCAACACGTACATACCATCAAACTGTCATTTCCATGCTGATAATTTGATACAAGTTAGAATGAATTCCAATAGAAATCCAACAAATAATAGTCAAAAATGTGATTTCCCTATATAAACTATAGTAAAGTTTACCCCCTCCCCAGGGGCAAACGTGAGACCCCAGGGTCATGAAATTCACAATTTTGGTAAAGCACCTTAAGACCCTTCCATCTATGAAGAGTATTTGATTCTACCATATCTGAGAGTAGAGAAGAAGATTTTTGAAATTTTAGTCAATTTGACCCTTTTTGGCCCCGCCCACCAGCCCCTGGGGGTCAATTAGGGCCAACATATACATACCATCAAACTGTCATCCCATGCTGATAATTTGAACCAAGTTAGAATGAATTCCAATACAAATCCAACAAATAATAGTCAAAAATGTGATTTCCCTATATAAACTATAGTAAAGTTTACCCCCTCCCCAGGGGCAAACGTGAGACCCCAGGGTCATGAAATTCACAATTTTGGTAAAGCACCTTAAGACCCTTCCATCTTTGAAGAGTATTTGATTCTACCATATCTGAGAGAAGAGAAGAAGACTTTTGAAGTTTTAGTCAATTTGACCCTTTTTGGCCCCACCCCTCAGGCCCCTGGGGGGTGGGGACCATATAATTCACAATTTTGGTTGACCTTCAGCCATAGGAACTTTCTGCCAAATTTCATTGAATTTTGTTGAGTGGTTTTGGAGAAAAAGTCGAAAATGAAAAAAAGTTTACGGACGCACGACGCACGACGCACGACGGACGACGACGGACAAAAGGCGATTAGAATAGGTCACTTGAGACTTCGTCTCAGGTGACCTAATAAAATGTCCTACATTATGAGACACTATAAACATTAAAATTTTAGCGTTCTTCCGTTATCTTTCAACATAAGAGTCATCTGTGACATGGGGGCGTACATAGAAACCAAGATATTAAATCAACTGTACGGATTTAAAAAAATAAATGCATTTAATTACAAAAACATGTTTATATCAATTGCATCTATATATTTATTTTGAATTGATTATCTTAAATCAAAGACTATTTAATAATCATTTTATCATTACTTTTATTAACAATAAAATTTCACAAATTTACAATGATCATATGTAACAATATAAATTACTGAATAATTGTGTTGCCAAACAGTTACCGCAGCGCTAGTTTAGAGAGGGATTTCATTTTTTTTTTCAATTATCATTATTAAATTTCTAGAAACAATTGTCTTTTGTTGTCGAAAATGATAAATTTCCCTAGATTTGAAATATCTTTAATATTTCTTGTTTCTAAAAGTTGCTCAAATTTCTGCATACTAGGTTTTCGTTAGTAGTACGGTTTGATGAAACGTTTTCTGATATCTGCGTAAAAGCTACATTTTATTATGAAACGGTACTCGTCTTCAATATCACCACAGTTGCACAATTACAAATTCTATCTATCTGATTAAAACGTCCAATTTCAATATTCAACTTCAACTTCGAAGGTGATTCAACTTATGAGAAGACAGCCTATTTATTTAGATGCTGCGTACGTATACATAGTAGTCAATGGTTCGGATTGTATTTCAATATTCATGTATATGTATCTACTCTTGTTGGTGAAAAAAAAAACATTTGAAACTGTTGAATGTTTTACGAAGAGGCAGTCAAAAGTGTCAAATGTTTGGGTTTTTTTCGCTTTAGAGCAAATTATTCTATTTTATTGTGCAAATGTATATTGATATAAAGACACTTGCCTGTTGTCTAATCCTTTTGTTGTCACAATAAAACTTGTTGAAACCACAACGTAAGTTTGGAGGGATCTCAAAATTAATATACAAAATGTATGAACAATAAAAGTTCGCGGTCTTAAAAAAACAAAGCGACGATACACGATGTCTGATCACAACAAAAACATTTTGTTTCAGGCACGTAAAGTTTGCCGTGTTTTCTTTAGATGGAAGATTAGCAATTTGTGCGATTAACGTTAAATATAAAATCTATCAGTGAAGTTGTGGATGAGGTGGAAAAGTAAATCTACATGTACGTGTATCCGAACTATATTGAAAGCTATTTTCGTTTTCTATTGTTATTGACCAATAAACGAGCGCGATAGAATGGCAGTGTGTTTTTCAGCCAATCAGAGCAAGGTGCTTAACGAGGTTCTTAGATCGTAAACGACACTCGCCTCACTGATTTATGGATATTTAATATGCGCATGTCTTTTTTTTCGGAACTCCTCTAATAGTGCAACCAGACATAGGGGTCGCTGATTTATGGATATTTAAAAATGATTTACGGATATTAAAAAAACGTGATGAATTATGGATATTCATAAATCGCCTGTAAATATCCATAATTCGTATTTTAATATCCATAAACGAATTATGGATATCCATAAATATCCATAATTAAAGTTGATTTATGGATATCCATAAATAAGTATTTATGGATATCCATAAATAAGTATTTATGGATATCCATAAATCGAATTATGGATATTAGAATTAATTATGGACATTAAGAATTATTTATGGATATCCATAAATGAATTATGGATATCCATAATTCATTTATGGATATCCATAAATAGAGACTTTTTTCCACTTTGGCTTGCCATATGAGTTGACAGTATATGGGATACAGGAATTCAGTAGCCCGAGTTGACAGTATGGGATACAGGAATTCATTAGCCCGAGTTGACAGTATATGAGATACAGGAATTCGGTAGCCCGAGTTGACAGTATATGAGATACAGGAGTTCGGTAGCCCGAATTGACAGTATACGAGATACAGGAATTCGGTAGCCCGAGTTGACAGTATATGAGATACAGGAGTTCGGTAGCCCGAGTTGACAGTATACGAGATACAGGAATTCGGTAGCCCGAATTGACAGTATACGAGATACAGGAATTCGGTAGCCCGAATTGACAGTATACGAGATACAGGAATTCGGTAGCCTGAGTTGACTTTATAAGATCGATATATGTAACATCCGCTCCATAAACACTGGACGTGAAAGTTCGTCTTGGGATGGTTGTGGTGTGATAAACATAATTCAACGCAGGATATAAAGTTTACTTATATTTATTAATCCACATGGAAATCCCGAAGGAACAATTTAATCCTACAGCAATACCGCATATTATTTAGCGAAAGAACTAACGGTAAATAGTTTGGATCCCTTTGATGTCCCACACTGTTCGGCGACTCTCAAAAGGCAAACGTTTTTGATTGGTTGACCAATCAGTGAAACACTACAAGTTCGAATACAAACGTTCGATTGACGTACAATGCAGTTTTGCAAGGAGGCGGGGCTAAAATAGTCGGTCAAATACTGAAAATATTTGATTTTCTGATACCTCTCTCTGTCTCTCTCTCCCTCTCTCTGTGTCTGTCTTTGTTACTATATATATGTCTTTGTCCATGTTTCTTGTTTCGTTCCTATTGCTTTATTGTTATGATTTTTCTGTTTGCTCTACAACTTCTCTTCTGCTTTCTTCCTTCTTTAAATACAGTGGGAAAGTAACATTAAGAAAGTTCATCAAAAGTAAATGATTTTATGATTCTGGATTAAGATGTGTGTATTTGTGTTGAATCATCTACAATTCTATGGTGCTGTAATAATGATTATTCTGAATACAATTGTATACTATGTACTTTACACTGTATGAAAATCTCTGAAAAAATAAAACAAATACAAAAAAAAAAAAAAAAAAAATAGTCGGTCAAAATGTCAGAATCATTTTTTTCAAAATTGATTTTTTACGCAAGCACCTAGAATTTTGTTACATGTAGTTTTAAAATGGTGTTTTCATCAAGTGTTCAACATATCACAATCGCATCTTAAGTAGCGAGTAGCTTAAAAGTACGCGTTGATTTGCAGAATTTTAAAAAGAATACGAGGGAAAGAGTGTTAGATAGGCTTTTATAACCATATAAAAAAATCTTTTAATAGATAAGCCTACCCAATAAGTTAAAAAATTTACATCACAGAACGAAACATGATAAATATATAAAAAAAATGAGTAATCACACCTGCTTGTATGGTATTTTGGCCAAAAACTTGGATAGTTTATAAGAAATAGTTATTTTAAATGTAACCAGTTTTTGTTACTATTTAAAAAAAAATTAAGAATGAAGAAAACGTTTTGGAATATCAAAATATGTATCTTAGAAACAATAACTACAATAATAAGTTTACTTTGTATTTTTCATTAACTGCTTTGAACTTGAGGTCCAATTAAAACATTTAAATATTCAATATTTCGATAATACTGGTGGATGTCAGCCAATGATATTTCACGCAATGCTTCGGAGATGAGGGTCATTACTATTTAGTTATTGGCATATTGCCGTGAAAAATCACATTTCTGTTGAGTTTATTATTATTCAAGATTTCATTAAAAACATTATCATGTTAATTGTAGAAACACTTCTACAATAAACTGCATTGAAGTGTACGGGATCCACGGCTCAGAACAGAAATTAGGGACGGGCACAGCAACCCTCCGTCATAACGACATCAAAGAAACACGTGTATTGCACGTGATACCAGGAACATGTATACGTCGCTGATTTATCCGACCTTAATTGAAGTGAAAAAAGCTTATCTGTGATATCGTGTGTAAGGTTTACATTTTGTAAGAAGGGTAGGACTTTAGTCCCCGAGGTTTGTCGTTACCCTACTGATGGACTTTAGTCCCCGAGGTTTGTCGTTACCCTACTAATGGACTTTAGTCCCCGATGTTTGTCGTTACCCTAATAATGGAATTTAGTCCCCGAGGTTTGTCGTTACCCTACTGTGATTACCC
>NW_022979664.1:0-96 GCF_902652985.1 Pecten maximus | reverse complement strand
CATCACTCCAGTTCCCAGCCTGACCACTTAGCGGGGGATGTTTGTAAACAAACTATGATACATAAAAACATAGTCCATATTTTTTACAACAAAAAT
>NW_022979663.1:0-24908 GCF_902652985.1 Pecten maximus | reverse complement strand
AGGGAAATCACATTTTTGACTGATTTGTTTGATTTCTATTGGAATTCATTCTAACTTGGTTAACATTATCAGCATGGGATGAAAGTTTGATAATATGCACATGTTGGCCCTGACTGACCCCTTGGGCTTATGAGCGGGGCCAAAAATGGTCAATTAAATTAAATGAAATATTTCAAATCTCAGGTGACCGTTAAGGCCCATGGGCCTCTTGTTGAAAATATATCAGAAACAAATGAATGTATTCTTGATATAGATCTAATATATTATCATTAACAAACAAAAACAAAATAAAAAACATCTTGTTAAATCTCAGTCGATCGCTGATTGAAACGGAAAAAGACCTGCAGATCATCTCTCCTCATTTCCCTGTAACAAGGACAGTTTTGAAATGGTTGTCTTAATAGAGTTAATTCATTCTCTCCATATCCTTTCCAGTACATCTTCCATAAGAAGAAATATATTTAATATCAAGATCAATACACATACACCATTTTGCCATGTATTAAAAGTGTGGATTGTTATTAAAGTTAGAAAATGCCTCAACGAATATCCACGTTCCTGTGAAAATTAGTATAAATACTCTGTATACTCAAGTGTCATTGACCTTAGAGCCCTAAAGGTTAACTACTTCATGGTATTGTCCTACATGATAAAATGACAAGACATGAAAAGGGAACTACCACTTAATACCGTGTCATCATAAATGCAGTGTGTTCAATAGAAGCCGGCAGCCGGCGAATCTGACCGGCTATTTTCATATCTGCGCCGGCTATTTTTATTTCAGAGAAAGCAAAAATATACTCTCATACCTTATACAAACTGTGTTCATTGTTTATACACCATATGAATCGTCTTGAAGTTCGAAAATGACACTTTATTAAGTCGAAAGTGCCAGATGTCTCGATTACTGCTTCCCGAGTCGGGAAGCCGATCTCGGTTAAAGGAAGCTTTTATCGATGTAATTTTAAGCATCGAAGCAAACGCTTGTCTGACTCAGAATTTGAACAACAATGAAGCGGTCCATTCAAGACTATTTCGTCAAAGGCCCGAAGCGGTCAAAAGGTATCTAACGTCACAAATAACCACAGTTTACATGTTAATTTGTTTTCTTATAGTTCCTCACAAATAAATTTAATTTTAAACATAAATCATTGATCCGATCTCTGGCGAAAATTACGTTGTCCTCTCTGACTCTCACCCTACTCGTATGGCAAGCCAAAGTGGAAAAAAGTCACTATTTATGGATATCCATAAATAATTCTTAATATCCATAATTAATTCTAATATCCATAATTCGATTTATGGATATCCATAAATACTTATTTATGGATATCCATAAATCAACTTTAATTATGATAATTCATTTATGGATATCCATAATTCATTTATGGATATCCATAATTCATTTATGGATATTAAGATACGAATTATGGATATTTACAGGCGATTTATGAATATCCATAATTCATCGCGTTTTTTAAATATCCGTAAATCATTTTTAAATATCCATAAATCAGCGACCCCTATGTCTGGTTGCACTATTAGAGGAGTTCCGAAAAAAAAGACATGCGCATATTAAATATCCATAAATCAGGCGAGTGTCGTTTACGATCTAAGAACCTCGTTAAGCACCTTGATCTGATTGGCTGAAAAACACACTGCCAATATATCGCGCTCGTTTATTGGTCAATAACAATAGAAAACGAAAGAAGCTTTCAATATAGTTCGGATACACGTACGTGTAGATTTACTTTTCCACCTCATCCACAACTTCACTGATAGATTTTATATTTAACGTTAATCACACAAATTACTAATCTTCCATCGAAAGAAAACACAGCAAACTTTACGAGCCTGAAACAAAATGTTTTTGTTGTGATCAGACATCGTATATCGTCGCTTTGTTTTTTTAAGACCGCGATCTTTTATTGTTCATACATTTTGTATATTTATTTTGAGATCCCTCCCTACTTACGTTGTGGTTTCAACAAGTTTTATTGTGACAACAAAAGGATTAGACAACAGGCAGTGTCTTTATATCAATATACATTTACACAATAAAATAGAATAATTTGTTCTAAAGCGAAAAAAAACCCAACATTTGACACTTTTGACTGCCTTTTCGGAAAACATTCAACAGTTTCAAATGTTTTTTTTCACCAACAAGAGTAGATACATATACATGAATATTGAAATACAATCATTATCCGAACCATTGACTACTATATATACGTACGCAGCATCTAAATAAATAGGCTGTCTTCTCATAAGTTGAATCACCTTCGAAGTTGAAGTTGAATATTGAAATTGGACGTTTTAATCAGATAGATAGAATTTGTAATTGTGCAACTGTGGTGATATTGAAGACGAGTACCGTTTCATAATAAAATGTAGCTTTTACGCAAATATCAGAAAACGTTTCATCAAACCGTACTACTAACGAAAACCTAGTATGCAGAAATTTGAGCAACTTTTAGAAACAAGAAATATTAAAGATATTTCAAATCTAGGGAAATTTATCATTTTCGACAACAAAAGACAATTGTTTCTAGAAATTTAATAGCAATAATAATAATTGAAAAAAAAAATGAAATCACTCTCTAAACTAGCGCTGCGGTAACTATTTGGCAACACAATTATTCAGTAATTTATATTGTTACATATGATCATTGTAAATTTGTGAAATTTTATTGTTAATACAAGTTATGATAAAATGATTATTAAATAGTCTTTGATTTAAGATAATCAATTCAAAATAAATATGTAAATGCAATTAATATATACATGTTTTTGTAATTAAATGCATTTATTTTTTTAAATCAATACGTTTTAAATATAGGTCCTGGAGGCTATCCCTACCCCTAGGGACTTATAGCTTCTAAAAAAACATTGGCATCCCCACCCTATAACCATTTATGGTATTGCTGCATGGGCATCAAGAAATAAACACAATCCTGTTGTAAATATAGGCATTGGGGTATTTCCCCATCCCTAGGGACTATTATTCGATTTATGGATTTATGGATATCCATATTTCGATTTATGGATATCCATAATTCGATTTATGGATATCCATAATTCGATATATGGATATCCATAATTCGATTTATGGATATCTATTATTCGATATATGGATATCCATAATTCGATTTATGGATATCCATAAATCGAATTATAAATATCCAAAATAAACTCATTGTCAAGATAATTATTTTTTTCCAAACAATAAGTTTAGGCTGTAGGCTGATGGTGTTACAACTTATCAAACATTTCACGTCTAATATTCATGTAGTTTGGACAATGGGAAAAGTAATGAAAAGAGATTTCACATTGGTTACAACATGCACATGAAGGTGATTCTACTCAATTCGACGGATCTGGAGGGGTCGAATGGACCTGAGCGGGATTTTAGCTGTATTATAGCTAAGCTTTTGTTTCATTTTAGTGTTAAGTGCAAGAATGAATGTCGCGATATAAAATGAAGATTTTATTCATAAAATTATCATTTGGTAATGTTATCTCGAGCTTTATATATGGGACTTAGGACTTAACTGCAATCAATGTAAGATTTACGTACCAGATAACCAAATAAAATTTTTAAAAAGTGAGTATTTAACCGATAAATAGAATAAATTCTTATTATCAATTTCCTTGCATTAAACACTGAAATATTGCACAAACTTCCCCGTCTCGTTCAGGTCCACCATGTTTGTCGATTCAATGATTACCAACCCATTAAGCTTGAAAACGCATCATTTAAAAAATTCACATAGAAATGGTAATATTATATACGAAAGCCTATTTGTGTCGATTAAATGAAATATACATGTTATAACGCGGGGGAAAAGCACGTTATTCCGGAAATAAAGCCGCTTGTTTGCGTTATAACGTGAAAAAAGACCTAATAACGCGAAAAAAATCACGAAATAACGCGAAAAAACCCTGATAACGCGAAAATAATTACGAAATAACGCAAATCAAAACACTAATAAGGAAAAGAAATTTCTTCATTAACATTATCTAAAACGCTTGTCGTTTGTTTGATACAATTTCCATTGACACCTAGAATATTTAAAACGATCTGGGTATCGTTTCAAAGCTTCGTAATTAACGAATTTTGCGTAAGTCATATTTACGAATTACTATGAATTACTATGCATTTCACACAAAAATCGTAACTTACGAACGTTCGCAAGCAGCTCTTGCTTCCCTCGCTAAGCTCAAAAGTTCCAACACACTCCATCGAAGGCTTTTTCAAAGTCAACAAATATACAATATAACTTGATTTCCATCATTTGGGTCATATTAATCAAGCTTGACGACAAATATGATCAATTGTCGAATAATTTAAACGAAATCCGGACCGGTTTTCACATATCAAGCTTGCATCCTCTGAATATTTCTGTAGCATTTGATTTAGTATAGATGTACTTTTGAACAGCTTTCCCATACAACTGACGATTTTAATCCGCCTGTAATTTCATGTTTGATATATCCATTCATACCATTGTCATTAGATTTGTTAACAGAGGAAATACGATGTATTTAATTGAATAAGTTGTACAATTTATGCCCAATCCCGTTGCTTAAAGGCAATACAATATGTTTAAATCAAATCAAATTTAAGTGTCATTCATTTTAAATACATTAAAGTACATTGTACACTAATCACATACATATAATACAATAAAATGTCCTACATTACAAGACACTATAAACATTAAAATTTTAGCGTTCTTCCGTTACCTTTCAACATATAAGAGTCACCTGTGACATGGGGGCGTACATAGAAACCAAGATATTAAATCAACTGTACGGAGTTGCCATCCGCCTTCTTGTAAATTGATTTATTCGGGGGAAAATGAATAAGAAAAAAAACAAAAACCCTTGGATTAGATAAGAAAGCGTGACATGGTTAGAATTGTGGATTCTCAGCAAAACCTGTAAGGTGGCGCTGCTTTACAGTTTACAAAGAAAAGAAAATTGACCTAAATGATATGTTCCTTCATTTTCATGTTGGACAATGTTAGTTATTTCATCAAACATCACACAAAATTCGATTTATGAGTTACAAATTGATGAAATCCATAATTTATGGATATCCATAATTCGAATAATGAATAAAATCGAATTATGGATATCCATAAATCGAATTATGGATATCAATAATTCGAATAATGGATATCCATAAATCGAATTATGGATATCCATAAATCGAATTATGGATATCCATAATTCAAGGTACGTTTCTTTTTACTGGCTTCTTTTTGATTAACTTCAATGGGTAGACACGTAACTTATAAATAACTACAAGGCACGAACTGTTCATGTTAAAAACTGCGGATGATTCAAACTATTGAAAATTAAAGATACATATGCATATAATTATATGTGTCACCAATTTTCGTAGTACAGTAAAGTTGACCACCGTTAGGGTCACCTTGCCAATCCACCGAGCAATTAGCAAATCAGTGTCATCCAACGTATTGGGCACAGGTAAGTTTTCATATATTAATAAATTTGCACCATGAATTATTAACTATATTTTCTTTATATTGCTAATAATAAGTTGATTGTACTCTCATATATGTAAATCATTTTTTGAATCGAGGCTTCTTCTTGCACCACCGTAATAGATGCATATAAGCAAATACGATAAAAATTCTTCATATGACAGGATGAAAATTATAAACATTTAAATAGCCCGTGTGTGAGACATAAGACGATCAAACCAGTCCCTAAATTTTGCTTCCAGTTACTTACATGTTTCTTGTCTCCTCTTGCTGCAATAGAAGTTAGTAACAATACTTAAATAATCTGTATACAGCGAGGACGACTCAATCACGGGTTTAAGGCTTCTAGGATATACGTGTATTTGGTAGACTAGAAAAACCGCCGAAAATAACTTTAATGTTGAATTCGATGGGTTATCTATAGGTTGAATTGAAATAACACCTTATACCTATTTATTGATTTACATAAATTGATTTATGAATATTTACTTTTATAATTATGGATATATCGATATTGATATATCGGAATCTACCCTTTGCAGTTTAAATAAGAACAACTTATTTCTTCTACATCGTGCTTAATACCGAATGAATAATTAAATTGAAAGTAAGCATAAGTCCATATCAATCGATTAGTTGCTCGTTTAAATAAAAATGATAATTTGTTTCAAGTGATAAGGATTTTAATCATATAAAGCATATGTTGTATCTCAAGTTATCATACCCCGACGCAGGTCATTACTCCTAATGCCTGTGATAATATTCCAATGTGTGATTAACGACATTTTATTAAAAAATAGAAACAAAACAAAAACAAGAGAGAGAGAAAAGAACAACATACTGAAATAATTTGTTATAACATATATCATTTGATAGGCATTTTTATAAATATATATAGTCAGACCTTCTTTATTAATTCAAATTATAAGAAATAAGTCCACCGAAAAAGTTATTGAAAGCTGGAATCACTGTTTTAATGGGGATGGTCTCATAAAATATTCTAGTTCAATTTAGACATTATTTAATTAATTAATTAATTTTTTTTCCGTTTTATTGCAAGTATTTTGTAATATAACTGTGAAAGAATATGACGAATCGTTTCATTAAATGTTGAAGTCTTCTATAAAAAAAAAAGAAATTATGATAAATTTTGCGAATGTCAAATATATATATACATAAATTTTATCAGAATTATTTAATATAGTCATAAGTACTTAGAGTTACCTCCCCTGAATTACAGAGATTACTGCACTTCCTGTACCTTATCGGAGCAAAACAATGTCAAAAGTCACAAAACCAACATAAACATCTGTTAAAAATCAAGTTTGACTGTTTCATGATCAACATAGTCACTACACTTTGGTCTATAAGTTGCAGTCGGCGAAGGGAATACTAATCAGACATGTGCAGGCCTACGACAAATAATACAAGTTCCACGTCTGAAATAATGAAACATAAATGTTTCTATGTACGTAATATGCCACATCTTAAGTACAAAAAGTTTGTTCATAAATCATGTACATCTACTGCAATGCAAGATGTAAACAAAGTTTGTTTATAATTTATGTTGTAGATCTACGTACAGTACGTACACCAACGACAGGTACATACATGTACGCTGTCAAAAAGAGAGGACATGAATTATTTTTCTTCAATTTAATATTCATTTCTATGTGCATTTAAAGTACCTCTCATACAATGTGCATATTACCGATTTCAAATCTAGATTAAAATTACCAAAACAAAAACACAAATAACTTCTGAAAAGTCAGAGGAGTTCCGATATTGACAATCAAGAGTTGTCTACCCTGCTGGCCGGGGTTCGATTTATGGATATCCATAATTCATTTTTAAATATCCATAAATAAGTCGAATTATGGATATCCATAAATGATTTATGGATATCCATAATTCATTTATGGATATTCAAAAATGATTTATGGATATTCGAAATGATTTATGGATATCCATAAATAGTGACTTTTTTCCACTTTGGCTTGCCATAGTATCGTGTGTATGGTACGGGTACGGATTATATTGTTTACATTGCTGCTATTTCAAAGGACTTGATGTTATGAATAATATGAAGATATATCTTACCTGAGTCAACGTTGCCATATACTTCCTCATGTTGAAAAATCTACTTACAATTCAAAATTTCTACATGTTTTACATGATATATGTATAGCAACATTATTTTTGAGTTTGTTATTGAAAGGTATCATGTTAGGGAATGTGATAACCATTGAGTTTGAATTATCCAGTTTTGATATTTTGTAAAGAGGTGTTTTTCCATACATTCAACTTCAAAAAATTATGAGGGAGGCAATATTTTTTTAGGTCCCCTGAGACGAAGTCTTAGTTGACCTATTGCGATCGCTTTTTGTCCGGCGTCCGTCTAAACAATTTACATTTTCAACTTCTTAAAAACTACTGAACCAAATTCAATGAAATTTGGCAGGAAGCTTCCATGGCTGAAGGTCAACCAAAATTGTTAAATATATGGTCCCCACCCCACAGGGGCCTGAGGGGCGGGGCTAAAAAGAGTCAAATTGGCAAAAATTTCAAAAATCTTCTCTTTACTCCCAGGTATGCTTGAATCAAATACTCTTCATAGATGAAGGGTCTTAAGGTCCTTTACCAAAATTGTGAATTTCATTACCCTAGGGTCATGCGTCTCCCCTTGGGGAGGGGGAAAAGTTTACTATAGTTTATATAGGGAAAACTGATTAATTGTAACTTCCTAGATGAACTTAGAGAAACATCAGCTTGAATGGGTGTACAATCACCTAGGTCATACAAAGAAAGTATACCGGGAGCATTATCGGCAGATGAGCGGGTTGGTGGAAAGGACTCGGATCAGCAAATTATTGCTTAAGTTATCCAAGACCTAAACCTGACATCAAAATTGCAAGGGTCTCCATGCGTCTCCCCCTGGGGAGAGGGTAAAGTTTACTATTAATAGTTTATATAGGGAAAACACTTTTTGAGCATTATTTGGTCAATTGCCTAAGAAACAATGCGAACCTGGTTATAATGATCAATATGAAATGGCTTTAGGGTACCATGCACTTATTGCCACCAACTGATCCCCAGGGGCCTGAGGGGTGGGGCCAAAAAGGGTCAAATTGGCGAAAATTTTAAAATCTAATTCTTTACTCCCAGATATGCTGGAATCAAATACTCTTCATAGATGCAAGGGTCTTAAGGTCCTATACCAAAATTGTGAATTTCATGACACTAGGGTCATGCGTCTCTCCATGGGGAGGGGGTAAAATTTACTATAGTTTATATAGGGAAAACACATTTTTGAGCATTATTTGTTCAATTGCCATAAGAAATAATGCAAACCTGGTTATAATGATCAATATGAAATAGCTTTACGGTACCATGCACTTATTGCCACCGACTGACCCCCAGGGGGCCTGATGGGCGGGGCCAAAAAAGGTCAAATTGGCAAAAGTTTCAAAAATCTTCTTTATTCCCAGATTGAATCAAACACTTTTCATAAAGGGAAGGGTCTTAAGGTCCTTTACCAAAATTGTGAATTTCATGACCCTGTGGTCATGCGTCTCCCCCTGGGGAGGGGGTTAAGTTTACTATAGTTTATATAGGGAAAACTGATTAATTTTAACTTCCTAGATGATGAACTTAGAGAAACATCAGCTTGAATGGGTGTACAATCACCTAGGTCATACAAAGAAAGTACACCGGGAGCATTATCGGCAGAAGAGCGGGCTGGTGGAAAGGACTCAGATCAGCAAATTATTGCATATCCGAGACCTAAACGTGACATCAAAATTCCAAGGGTCTCCATGCATCAAAGTTTACTATAGTTTATATAGGGAAAACATATTTTTTAGCATTATTTTTTCAATTGCCATCAGAAAACTTGGTTAAAATTATCAATATGAAATGGCTATGGGGTACTTTACACATATTGCCACTGACGTACCCCCAGGGGTCTGAGTGGCATGGCTAAAAGGCGTCAAAATTTATTAAAAACTTGCAAATATTCTGGGATGAAAGGGTCTTAAAGTCTCAGAATATTTTATTTTCTAACTCAGGTGACCATTAAGGCCCATGGGCCTCTTGTTATTTTATTAAAATGTGAAAAAAAAGAAGTGCAATGAGGGGCTTTTATTGGCTTCAAAGCAGATGAGGGAGCTAGTGTCTGATAACCAAGTATTAATTTTTAATAGATGCCACTCGGGTTAAATATTTTTTCAGTATAATTTTTGCATAATTGTAAAGGTGAAATTTTTCTCAAAAAGACCCGTATATTGGGGCTTTAAATATCACAGATTTAACTTTAACGTGCTATTTGTTAGTTTGTCTCCTTGTGCAATTTTTATGGTGATAGTGGCAACAAATTGTATTTCTCTTTGAATTACAACTTTTTTTAAAGGAATCAAAAACTAAGTTTAATATGGAATGTTTATGCTTCTAGTTGGAAACTCTTTTGGTATGAAACTTCATTATCAATAGATTCTGACTAGATACCACTTATAGATGGGGAAGTGTGGATATGTACATGGTAATGTTTTTTTCTTATATATAGTAGATACCTATAATCATAAGTAATGTTTCGTTCTGAAAGAAGTAAGTTTAGTCAAATTGACAATTGTTAATTGGTTTTGCGGAATAAAGTAAATTGACTTTATTAAGTCATTTCATAAACAGTTGGAAGCGACCAAACCGATGTGTTCATAATTGAATGTAACATTTTTGTGGATCATGCAGGCATGCATGAAACAATGCAATGTTAAGAATAAATCAAGGAAAGATATGTTGATGTTGTGTGATATGTTCTGCTGTAGACGTTTTTTTCCTGAAAGATGTTCAAATGAAAGCAGACTGCTTTGATGTTCATACAGTTATATCTGCCTATCACATGATGCGGATCTGACTTCTTCACAACTAGTCACATAATTGGAATAATGTTCATCTGAGTTATGGATACATGGTCGTCACATGACTTATGGGTTAATGGTCACAATGTGAGCTGCATCATGTCAACAACTTGTGTGACACTTTGAATGTCTATAATTTGTGTGACACTTCGAATGTCCATAATTTGTGCAACACTTTGAATGTCCATAATTTATATGACACTTTGAATGTCCATAATTTGTCAGTTTGAATGTCCATAATTTGTGTCACAGTTTGAATGTCCACAACTTATGTGACACTTTGAATGTCCAAAATTTGTGTGACACTTTGAATGTCCACAACTTATGTGACTCTTTGAATGTCCACAACTTATGTGACACTTTGAATGTCCAAAATTTGTGTGACACTTTGAATGTCCACAACTTATGTGACACTTTGAATGTCCAAAATTTGTGTGACAGTTTGAATGTCCATAATTTGTGACTTTGAATGTCCATAATTTGTGTGACACTTTGAATGTCCATAATTTGTGTGACAGTTTGAAAGTCCACAACTTATGTGACACTTTGAATGTTCAAAATTTGTGACAGTTTCAATGTCCACAACTTATGTGACACTTTGAATTGTCAACTTATGTGACACTTTGAATGTCCAAAATTTGTGTAACAGTTAAGTTGCATCATGTCCACAACTTATGTGACATTTCGAATGTCCAAAATTTGTGTGACACTTTGAATGTCCAAAATTTGTGTGACAGTTTGATTGTCCACAACTTATGTGACTCTTTGAATGTCCAAAAATTGTGTGACAGTTTGAATGTCCATAATTTGTGTGACACTTTGAATGTTAACAATGTATGTTGCATCAAGTCCACAACTTATGTGACACTTTGAATGTCTAAAATTTGTGTGACAGTTTGAATGTCCATAATTTGTGACACTTTGAATGTCCATAATTTGTGTGACACTTTGAATGTCCATAATTTGTGCGACACTTTGAATGTCCAAAATTTGTGTGACAGTTTGAATGTCCATAATTTGTGACACTTTGAATGTCCATAATTGTGTGACACTTTGAATGTTAACAATGTATGTGCATCAAGTCACAACTTATGTGACACTTTGAATGTCCAAAAATTTGTGTGACAGTTTGAATGTCCATAATTTGTGACACTTTGAATGTCCATAATTTGTGTGACACTTTGAATGTCCATAATTTGTGCGACACTTTGAATGTCCAAAAGTTGTGTGACAGTTTGAAAGTCCACAACTTATGTGACACTTTGAATGTTCAAAATTTGTGACAGTTTGAATGTCCACAACTTATGTGACACTTTGAATGTCCAAAATTTGTGCGACACTTTGAATGTCCAAAATTTGTGACATTTCGAATGTCCACAACTTATGTGACACTTTGAATGTCCATAATTTGTGACACTTTGAATGTCCATAATTGAATGTCCAAAATTTGTGTAACAATTAAGTTGCATCATGTCCACAACTTATGTGACATTTCGAATGTCCAAAATTTGTGTGACACTTTGAATGTCCAAATTTGTGTGACAGTTTGATTGTCCACAACTTATGTGACTCTTTGAATGTCCAAAAATTGTGTGACAGTTTGAATGTCCATAATTTGTGTGACACTTTGAATGTTAACAATGTATGTTGCATCAAGTCCACAACTTATGTGACACTTTGAATGTCTAAAATTTGTGACAGTTTGAATGTCCATAATTTGTGACACTTTGAATGTCCATAATTTGTGTGACACTTTGAATGTCCATAATTTGTGCGACACTTTGAATGTCCAAAAGTTGTGTGACAGTTTGAAAGTCCACAACTTATGTGACACTTTGAATGTCCAAAATTTGTGACAGTTTGAATGTCACAACTTATGTGACACTTTGAATGTCCAAAATTTGTGTAACAATTAAGTTGCATCATGTCCACAACTTATGTGACATTTCGAATGTACGAAATTTGTGTGACACTTTGAATGTCCAAAATTTGTGTGACAGTTTGAATGTCCATAATTTGTGACTTTGAATGTCCATAATTTGTGTGACACTTTGAATGTCCATAATTTGTGTGACAGTTTGAAAGTCCACAACTTATGTGACACTTTGAATGTTCAAAATTTGTGACAGTTTCAATGTCCACAACTTATGTGACACTTTGAATTGTCAACTTATGTGACACTTTGAATGTCCAAAATTTGTGTAACAGTTAAGTTGCATCATGTCCACAACTTATGTGACATTTCGAATGTCCAAAATTTGTGTGACACTTTGAATGTCCAAAATTTGTGTGACAGTTTGATTGTCCACAACTTATGTGACTCTTTGAATGTCCAAAAATTGTGTGACAGTTTGAATGTCCATAATTTGTGTGACACTTTGAATGTTAACAATGTATGTTGCATCAAGTCCACAACTTATGTGACACTTTGAATGTCTAAAATTTGTGTGACAGTTTGAATGTCCATAATTTGTGACACTTTGAATGTCCATAATTTGTGTGACACTTTGAATGTCCATAATTTGTGCGACACTTTGAATGTCTAAAATTTGTGTGACAGTTTGAATGTCCATAATTTGTGACACTTTGAATGTCCATAATTTGTGTGACACTTTGAATGTTAACAATGTATGTTGCATCAAGTCCACAACTTATGTGACACTTTGAATGTCTAAAATTTGTGTGACAGTTTGAATGTCCATAATTTGTGACACTTTGAATGTCCATAATTTGTGTGACACTTTGAATGTCCATAATTTGTGCGACACTTTGAATGTCCAAAAGTTGTGTGACAGTTTGAAAGTCCACAACTTATGTGACACTTTGAATGTCCAAAATTTGTGACAGTTTGAATGTCACAACTTATGTGACACTTTGAATGTCCAAAATTTGTGCGACACTTTGAATGTCCAAAAGTTGTGTGACAGTTTGAAAGTCCACAACTTATGTGACACTTTGAATGTCCATAATTTGTGACACTTTGAATGTCCATAATTGAATGTCCAAAATTTGTGTAACAATTAAGTTGCATCATGTCCACAACTTATGTGACATTTCGAATGTCCAAAATTTGTGTGACACTTTGAATGTCCAAAATTTGTGTGACAGTTTGATTGTCCACAACTTATGTGACTCTTTGAATGTCCAAAAATTGTGTGACAGTTTGAATGTCCATAATTTGTGTGACACTTTCAATGTTAACAATGTATGTTGCATCAAGTCCACAACTTATGTGACACTTTGAATGTCTAAAATTTGTGACAGTTTGAATGTCCATAATTTCGTGACACTTTGAATGTCCATAATTTGTGTGACACTTTGAATGTCCATAATTTGTGCGACACTTTGAATGTCCAAAAGTTGTGTGACAGTTTGAAAGTCCACAACTTATGTGACACTTTGAATGTCCAAAATTTGTGACAGTTTGAATGTCACAACTTATGTGACACTTTGAATGTCCAAAATTTGTGTAACAATTAAGTTGCATCATGTCCACAACTTATGTGACATTTCGAATGTCCAAAATTTGTGTGACACTTTGAATGTCCAAAATTTGTGCGACAGTTTGAATGTCCACAACTTATGTGACTCTTTGAATGTCCAAAATTTGTGTGACAGTTTGAATGTCCATAATTTGTGTGACACTTTGAATGTTAACAATGTATGTTGCATCAAGTCGACAACTTATGTGACACTTTGAATGTCTAAAATTTGTGACAGTTTGAATGTCCATAATTTGTGACACTTTGAATGCCCATAATTTGTGTGACACTTTGAATGTCCATAATTTGTGCGACACTTTGAATGTCCAAAAGTTGTGTGACAGTTTGAAAGTCCACAACTTATGTGACACTTTGAATGTCCAAAATTTGTGAGTTTGAATGTCCAAATTTTGTGTAACAGTTAAGTTGCATCATGTCCACAACTTATGTGACATTTCGAATGTCCAAAATTTGTGTGACACTTTGAATGTCCAAAATTTATGTGACACTTTGAATGTTAACCATGTAAGATGCATCATGTCCACAACTTATGTGACATTTCGAATGTCCAAAATCTGTGTGACACTTTGAATGTCCAAAATTTGTGCGACAGTTTGAATGTCCACAACTGATGTGACTCTTTGCATGTCCAAAATTTGTGTGACACTTTGAATGTCCACAACTTATGTGACTCTTTGAATGTCCAAAAATTGTGTGACAGTTTGAATGTCCATAATTTGTGTGACACTTTGAATGTTAACAATGTATGTTGCATCAAGTCCACAACTTATGTGACACTTTGAATGTCTAAAATTTGTGTGACAGTTTCAATGTCCACAACTTATGTGACACTTTGAATGTCCACAACTTATGTGACACTTTGAATGTCCAAAATTTAAGCGACACTTTGAATGTCCAAAATTTGTGTGACAGTTTGAATGTCCACAACATATGTGACTCTTTGAATGTCCAAATGTGTGTGACAGTTTGAATGTCCACAACTTATGTGACTCTTTGAATGTCCAAAAATTGTGTGACAGTTTGAATGTCCATAATTTGTGTGACACTTTGAATGTTAACAATTGTATGTTGCATCAAGTCCACAACTTATGTGACACTTTGAATGTCCAAAATTTGTGACAGTTTGAATGTCCAAAATTTGTGTAACAGTTAAGTTGCATCATGTCCACAACTTATGTGACATTTCGAATGTCCAAAATTTGTGTGACACTTTGAATGTCCAAAATTTATGTGACACTTTGAATGTTAACCATGTAAGATGCATCATGTCCACAACTTATGTGACATTTCGAATGTCCAAAATCTGTGTGACACTTTGAATGTCCAAAATTTGTGCGACAGTTTGAATGTCCACAACTGATGTGACTCTTTGCATGTCCAAAATTTGTGTGACAGTTTGAATGTCCACAACTTATGTGACTCTTTGAATGTCCAAAAATTGTGTGAGAGTTTGAATGTCCATAATTTGTGTGACACTTTGAATGTTAACAATGTATGTTGCATCAAGTCCACAACTTATGTGACACTTTGAATGTCTAAAATTTGTGTGACAGTTTCAATGTCCACAACTTATGTGACACTTTGAATGTCCACAACTTATGTGACACTTTGAATGTCCAAAATTTAAGCGACACTTTGAATGTCCAAAATTTGTGTGACAGTTTGAATGTCCACAACATATGTGACTCTTTGAATGTCCAAATGTGTGTGACAGTTTGAATGTCCACAACTTATGTGACTCTTTGAATGTCCAAAAATTGTGTGACAGTTTGAATGTCCATAATTTGTGTGACACTTTGAATGTTAACAATGTATGTTGCATCAAGTCGACAACTTATGTGACAGTTTGAATGTCCAAAATTTGTGTAACAGTTAAGTTGCATCATGTCCACAACTTATGTGACATTTCGAATGTCCAAAATTTGTGTGACACTTTGAATGTCCAAAATTTGTTTGACACTTTGAATGTTAACCATGTAAGATGCATCATGTCCACAACTTATGTGACATTTCGAATGTCCAAAATTTGTGTGACACTTTGAATGTCCAAAATTTGTGTGACAGTTTGAATGTCCATAATTTGTGTGACACTTTGAATGTTAACAATGTATGTTGCATCAAGTCCACAACTTATGTGACACTTTGAATGTCTAAAATTTGTGTGACAGTTTGAATGTCCACAACTTATGTGACACTTTGAATGTCCAAAATTTAAGCGACACTTTGAATGTCCAAAATTTGTGACAGTTTGAATGTCCACAACATATGTGACTCTTTGAATGTCCAAAATGTGTGTGACAGTTTGAATGTCCATAATTTGAGTGACACTTTGAATGTTAACAATGTAAGGTGCATCAAGTCCACAACTTATGTGACACTTTGAATGTCCAAAATTTGTGTGACAGTTTGATTGTCCACAAGTTATGTGACTCTTTGAATGTCCAAAAATTGTGACAGTTTGAATGTCCATAATTTGTGTCACACTTTGAATGTTAACAATGTTTGTTGCATCAAGTCCACAACTTATGTGACACTTTGAATGTCTAAAATTTGTGTGACAGTTGGACACTTTGAATGTCCACAACTTATGTGACACTTTGAATGTCCACAACTTATGTGACACTTTGAATGTCCAAAATTTAAGCGACACTTTGAATGTCCAAAATTTGTGTGACAGTTTGAATGTCCACAACATATGTGACTCTTTGAATGTCCAAATGTGTGTGACAGTTTGAATGTCCACAACTTATGTGACTCTTTGAATGTCCAAAATTGTGTGACAGTTTGAATGTCCATAATTTGTGACACTTTGAATGTTAACAATGTATGTTGCATCAAGTCCACAACTTATGTGACACTTTGAATGTCTAAAATTTGTGACAGTTTGAATGTCCATAATTTGTGACACTTTGAATGCCCATAATTTGTGTGACACTTTGAATGTCCATAATTTGTGCGACACTTTGAATGTCCAAAAGTTGTGTGACACTTTGAATGTTCAAAATTTGTGAGTTTCAATGTCCACAACTTATGTGACACTTTGAATGTCCAAAATTTGTGTGACAGTTTGAATGTCCACAACATATGTGACTCTTTGAATGTCCAAATGTGTGTGACAGTTTGAATATCCACAACTTATGTGACTCTTTGAATGTCCAAAAATTGTGTGACAGTTTGAATGTCCATAATTTGTGTGACACTTTGAATGTTAACAATGTATGTTGCATCAAGTCCACAACTTATGTGACACTTTGAATGTCTAAAATTTGTGACAGTTTGAATGTCCATAATTTGTGACACTTTGAATGCCCATAATTTGTGTGACACTTTGAATGTCCATAATTTGTGCGACACTTTGAATGTCCAAAAGTTGTGTGACACTTTGAATGTTCAAAATTTGTGAGTTTCAATGTCCACAACTTATGTGACACTTTGAATGTCCAAAATTTGTGACAGTTTGAATGTCACAACTTATGTGACACTCTGAATGTTGCATCATGTCCACAACTTATGTGACATTTCGAATGTCCAAAAATTGTGTGACAGTTTGAATGTCCAAAATTTGTGTGACACTTTGAATGTTAACCATGTAACATGCATCATGTTTACAACTTATGTGACATTTCGAATGTCCAAAATTTGTGTGACACTTTGAATGTCCAAAATTTGTGCGACAGTTTGAATGTCCACAACTGATGTGACTCTTTGCATGTCCAAAATTTGTGTGACAGTTTGAATGTCCACAACTTATGTGACTCTTTGAATGTCCAAAAATTGTGTGACAGTTTGAATGTCCATAATTTGTGTGACACTTTGAATGTTAACAATGTATGTTGCATCAAGTCAACAACTTATGTGACACTTTGAATGTCTAAAATTTGTGTGACAGTTTGAATGTCCACAACTTATGTGACACTTTGAATGTCCACAAATTATGTGACACATTATGAATGTCCACAACTTATGTGACACTTTGAATGTCCAAAATTTAAGCGACACTTTGAATGTCCAAAATGTGTGTGACAGTTTGAATGTCCATAATTTGGGTGACACTTTGAATGTTAACAATGTAAGGTGCATCAAGTCCACAACTTATGTGACACTTTGAATGTCCAAAATTTGTCTGACAGTTTGATTGTCCACAACTTATGTGACTCTTTGAATGTTCTTCTGTGTTGTGAATTTTAAATCAACCAGTCGCCTAAACAATATACTAATAGTCACATGACTTATGGATCAATGGTCACATGACTTATGGGCTTAATAATCACATAATGAAGGACGAATAGTCACATGAATGATGGACTAATGGTCACATGACTTAAGGACTAATGGCCACATGACTTAAGGACTAATGGTCACATGACTTGTGAATTAATGATCACATGACTTATGGACTAATAGTCACATGACTGATTGACAAATGTCTCATGCTTGGTGGACTAATAGTCACATGAATTAATGATTACATGACTTATAGTGATGTACTTCTGTGTTGTGAATTTTAAATCAACCAGTCGCCCAAACAATAGATTAATAGTCACATGACTTATGGACTAATGGTCACATGAATGATGAAATAATGGTCACATGACTTATGGATCAATGGTCACATGACTGATGGATTAATGCTGATCTGACTTCTGGACAGTCGCATGACTTATGGATCAATGGTCACATGACTTATGGGCTTAATAATCACATAATGAAGGACGAATAGTCACGTGACTTATGGGTTAATGGTCACATGAATGATGGAATGATGGTCATATGGCTTATGGATACATGAAATTAAGGACTAATAGTCACGACTTGTGGACTAAAGGTCACATGATTGAGGGACTAATGGTCACCCGATTGGTGGATTAACGACTAGTGGTCACATGAATAATAGACTAATATTCACATCAGTGATGGACTTCTGTATTGTGAATATTAAATCAACCAGTCGCCTAAACAATGGACTAATGGTCACGTCACTTATGAATTAATGGTCACATGACTTATGGATACATGGTCACATAATTGAAAGACAAATAGTCACATGACTTATGGATGAGTGGTCACATGACTTATGGACGAATGGTCACATGACTTATAGACTAATGGTCACATGACTTATAGAGTAAAGGTCACATGCTTTGAGTGACTAACTGTCACATAAGTACAGAGAAGTGTCACATAAATATCATTTCGTTAGAACTCGACACATAGTCACATTATTTAAAGAATTTAAGGTCACATAATTAGCAGTCACATAAACACCATTTCGTGGGTACGTCCGTCCGTCCGTCTGTCTGTCTGTCACGCAATAGTTGTCCGGACAACTCCTTCTAAAGTAGTACTCCGATTTTAACGAAACTTGGTATACATGATCAGTATAACATGTAGTTGTGCATCCCACATTTTTTTTTGAAAAACCAATTTTCAAAATGGCCGCCGACTTCTCATTGGTTGAGACTTGTCCGGACAACTCCTCCTAAAGTACTACTCTGATTTTAAAGAAACTTGGTATTCATGATCAGTTTAACATGTAGTTGTGCATCCCACTTTTTTTTCCTCAAAAAATCGTTTTTCAAAATGGCTGCCGGCTTCTCATTTGTTGGGGCTTGTCCGGACAACTCCTCCTAAAGTACTACTCCGATTTTAACGAAACTTGGTATACATGATCAGTATAACATGTAGTTGTGCATCCCAATTTTTCTTTTCGAAAAAAAAAAACATTTTTCAAAATGGCTGCCAGCTTCTCATTGGTTGAGGCGTGTCCGGACAATCCTAAAGTACTATTCCGATTTTAACGAAACTTGGTATACGTGATCATTATAAAACATAGTTTAAAAAATGGTAAATAAAAAGTTGCACTCCTGGCTCAGGCAGGGGACTTTGTATTGCTGTTGCAATACTATCCATCCTTGTTTTGATTGTAAGTATTCTCTCGTCTTGTCTCCACTAAAACAGAATTTGTCGCAAATTTAAATTAAACCTGCTAAGAGTCAACACCATAGACAATTAATTACTCTCCTTTTGTAATTATGATTAGTTACAAAATAATTATACTAGAAATTCTATACTCTTCCAGGCTTTTGAAATTGACAGCAGTTGTTTATAAGGTTTAAACCATATACACTGTACATGTGTTCATAAACATAGTAATAAATTTGGTTTGGTTTACTTCATTTAAAGGGTCATTCCTTCATTAGTTTAAATTCATAGGTTAGGTCATCAAAATTCAACTGATGCGAAAATATGATTTTTCCCAAATAGTAAATGTTAGAATCTTTAGTTTACATAAAACAAATACGACAGTTTAACTTGCATGGTAATTAACACAACTTCTCCAAGTTCTAAGTCCTAAAAATTCTTCATTCCTACCCAAATATCACTTTTTACTTGAAAGCTATTTCTGTAGGATTCATCATTTTTCTGTACATTTTGGCATTGATTTATTTCCCTGTTCAAAAGTGGATTTCATCAGTAAAAATTGTACATGTTTCTGATATCCGAAAGAAGGAATGTCCCTCTAAAGTCTTATTAACTACCAGGGTCATTTAAGAACATACCAGGCATTTTCAGATAAATTTATTTGAAATTTAATAATTATTTTTGGTACAACCTACATATTTGCCATGTTGATCTATGTTTATACAGTCGAACCCACTTAATTTGAAATCGGATATATTGAAATATCGTTTAATTTGAAGTGAAATAAGATCCCTGTCCAAATGCCTTCTTTGTCTTTGTATTGTTTCATCGGTTATTTTGAAATCGGTTTATTTGAAATATCGCTTTATTTGAAAGGAAACTATTGCCCCCGGCAATGCTAAACCATTGTTTATGTATTGCTTAAATTGAAAGTCGCCACGACTGGCTTAGATTATATAATTACCGGCCGTTACGGTACGTGTGTCCGATCAATAGATAGGTAAAAATGAAATTCTGATTTACACGATACAAATAAATTGTGACTTTTAATCATTAAATGCGTTCGTTATGATCACGAATCTGTATTTGTTTATGAATATACCTTGAGGGACACAGCTTATTTTAGCTTCTGCTACATATACATGTATACATCAAAATTGACTCTCATTCAACTAGGCCTACACGCGAGACAATTACAAATGACGAGGCCATAACCAGAACAGTGATATTGACAACGACCCTCAAACAATTCGTGAAAATCATCTATCATAGACGAAAAGTCGCCCGGATGTACCGGAAACTGTTCTCACGTGTGTCCGCGAACTCAACATAGACAAAAACAAGCAACAGTCGAAGACCTCTCCCGTGGAACTTAACATTATTTTAAATAAACTGTGAAACTATTATCATTTTGGAACCGATTGTAAGTACTGACTTAGTAAAATCAACTATATTGAACAATGGTGTGTTGTTTGACGTAACGCGGTATTGAAATATGTCGGCAAAAGGCTGGATCCCGGTTATATTGAAAACCGGTTAATTTGAAGTATTTTTCCATTCCCCGAGCATTTCAATATAACCGGGTTAGGACTGTATCTGCTGACTAATGTAGACTCACTACACATGTACTAAGAGCCTGAATTTCATAAACGATACAAATCAAGGGTTATCACATGGTGCGAGGTGTTGATTTTTGTCTCAAAATATTGCTATAACTTCGAAACCATATACTGTCAGCAAATATATCATACATGATTGGAAACTGCAAACATTTTGTCACCGAAACGCAATCTCCATTAATCTGTCATATTCTATGTTAACGAAATATCAAGTATTTTGTACTCACCGGTGGGGTCTGAAGCGGTGTTTGTCAGCCATATTGATCTTCTCATACCAAAATACGCGCTCATCATACCAAACACGTTGGACCCCCTACACATGCCACCACATGCCACCATATACTACCACATGCCACCACATGCCACCATATACTACCACATGCCACCACATACTGCATTAACAACATACTACCCAAACTACCATATTCTACCATATATTACATTTTTACCAGTGAAATATCAAAAATTATTCATTCTATAAAAGTGATATTTTTCACTAGTGATAGTGAAAAATATCACTTTTGCTGATTTGACCAATCAAATTAATGATTAGAAAATACCAAAATAATTGACCAATCAGAAAGCCCGATATATATGTCAGCACCTGGACGGGGGGGGGGGGGGGGGGATACTTTTTTGCTTACAAATTATCGCTGTATGCCTAGTTAGCATATGGGGTAGGTTTTTTGTTGATAAAAAATGTAATAAACAGAACATCTAACAGTATCTTCAGTAATACCAAATATATTTCACGAGTGGGGCTAATATTTTGATATTTTTCATGAGTGCGCAGGGCTAATATTTTGATATTTTTCACCCGTGCTGCGCACTCATGAAAAATATCAAAATATTAGCCCCACTCGTGAAATATATTTGTTATTACTGAAGATACTGTTAGATATCCTCTATATACTACCCCATCCTACCACAGAATACCACATACTACCTCATACAAGCACATACTACCACATACACCTAGTACAACCATATACTACCACATACCACCATGTACTAACATACTACATTGTACAACATATTACCACATACTATCCCTCTCATATTACCTCACACTACCTCATATTACCCCATACCACCACATAATACCCTTTGCTACCACATACAACCCCATACTACCACATAATACCATCCCATACTACCCCATACCACCACACACTACCCCATACAACCACATGCTACCCCATACTACCATACTACCCCATACTACCAGATAATACCCTATACTACCTTATACCACCACACACAACCACATACTACCCCATACTGCCACACACTACCACATACGTTACAACCACATACTACCACATACCACTGCCCCATGGCCCCCTCCAAAATTATCCCTGCCACCACATACTACTCCATACTACCACATACTTCATTTACCACATACTATCCCATACTACCCCATATCACCACATACTGCCACATTGTACCTCATAATACCACAAAATACCACATACTACTACATACTATATTTGCCACATACTATCCCATACTACAACATACTACCCCCTATCACCACATACTACCCCATATCACCTCATAATACCATTAAATACCACATACTTCCTCATACTATCCCATACTACCACATAAACCACTACTTACTACCTCATACTACATGTTAAACATACCACCACATACTACTCCATACTATCACATACCCATTTACCACACACTATTCACCACATACTACCTTATTCTACAGCATACTTCCACATACTATCCAATACTACAACATAATACCCATACTACCACATTATACCTCATAATATCACAAAATACTACATACTACTACATACTTCCAAATACTACCTCATACCACATACTACCACACATACTATCCCATATTACCACATACTACCTCATAATACCACATACTACCACAGCCATCGTTGTTTCATAAATGAAGCACAAATGGCAATTTCTTGTTGTTATGTGGTTTGGGTTACTATTTCACTGTTGTAAGGGAGGTAACTGCAAAATAGATCGTAAAATCAATTTGATTGGCTGATTTTTGCTCGACTTTGGAATGAGGTTGACGAAATGACATATAACTGTGGTAATATTCAGATAGCATCAATAGTCTATTTATGGCTACATGTGGTTAACAGTTGTTGCGTTGAAGATGTTTGTTACTACTGAATACCTGGTAATTTTCACCCCCATTTAATTTTTCGCCATTTTCGCCCTTTGATGATCGGGCGAATTTAAGATGACAGCGAAAACTTCAAGCTCAATTGCAGTATTTACAAGTTATCGTACATAGGCTACTTGTAGTCGAATCCAAAACATAGCCTCGTACTTTTCAAGTGTGTTTTATGCTATACACTTACAAGCAACACGTGTTATATATTTACACTAAGTTTATAAAATAAGTTATTGTTTTATCCCCATCTATGCATGTGAAATAAAATCTAGATATTAATTTAGGCCTAGTAAATTTGCGATATCACGTGGAGTTAATCGAGAATAAGGGCTAAGACAGCGTATTAAGGTTTCATATTTCAGTTTTAGGAACGCAATGTTATTGTTGCTATAAATTTGATATTTATGGTTGTAGTAATTTAAATATTAACATTGCCTTGATATTCATTTTTGATTATTTTATCAAATATATGATGATCGCTATATGAACGTACGACGAATTTAATGCAGAAAGTTTTGTTGCGTAAAGTACACACGTTGAAACATAGTTCCTGGTTGAAATAGATAAATGAAATCACAAATTTTAAATCTCAACAATTAGTGTTCGTGTATTATTTCAATAAGTTAATACATGTAAGTTAATAATCAGACGATTGTTGGGATACATGCATCGAATGGGGTCGACAGTTTACCTGATGACACACCCTAATCATGCACAGTCTATTATAGCTCACATACTATCAGATTTGTTGCCACAGGTGTGATTGACATGTCAAGATGATTTTTACAAAGAAAATCATCAAAGTTTCAATCGTTTGCGGATGTCACTGCACATTCATAAAATTAATGTATGGGGTATAAACAGACATATAATCTCGCTTGTTACCGCACATGTATAAGTATATTTAATCATAATTGAGCACATAAGACAGTTATTTATTACCTGTACAATAGCAAAATCATAGAGACTCGGCAAAAATCAGACCCCACAGATCGTCAATACCGACTGCAGTGTAAGTGTGCACGTGATTATTTCTTTATTACCATATCTCATTCCATTAATGCTTTACATTTTAGAGCATTAAACTTACAGAGACAATGATGACAAACATTATAATAAGCAAAGATCTGTCTCCGGCCGTATTTTCATCTGTGTTCCATTGTCGTTGTCTATCATTTATTTGCTACATAAAATATTTTGTTATCGAACATAAACATAATATGTAGTCACTAAAACGTATATATTATGCGTCATCAATTAGTTGTTGTTAG